>NW_019385766.1:144059-177327 GCF_000671375.1 Centruroides sculpturatus
CCTATCTTGCCCCATTACTGTTGCCCCTATACCAGGGGCAACTTTAATAAAAATAATTAAAATAATTACAACTTTACAAAAAGAGAGAAGTTGCCGATCTTGCCCCTATACCCGGGGCAACTTCGTCAATTTCTCTCTTCTTGTAAAGTTGTAATTATTTTAATTATTTTTATTTCCAAACTGATTTTAACCAGTTCTATAGTACGGTAACATTCCAATAGACAATATGCAAAGCTTTTTTTTCAGTTTACAGCAGTATTTATTACACAAAATTTAAGTAAAGCTTAACGTGCCGATCTTGCCCCGGTCTCCCCTATATGAACTTCCGAGGCAAATCAGAAGTAACGTTATTTCAATTCAAAAATTTTACTCTGAAAGGTGTTAGATAGATGACCGGCACGACTCTGTTTTTAACAGGAAAAGCATGATGTACGGGGGCAAGACACTACTAATTTAAAATGGAGAGCATATATTTTCAATTACATAAATTAATAAACCCACAGGCGGGTAAGAGTGAGCCTATATAAAGCCAAGTGTGTGCAATGATTAAGTTAGAAAATAAATAGTTAAACTTATACCAAGGAGATTTTGTTGTGTAGGGAAGGCAAACATAAGACAAAATAAAATACAGATATTTAGGGTTTTTATTCGGGCTGTATTAAAAAATATATTGAGGTCTTTATTTTAATATTCTACTGATAGAAGCAAATTATTTTTCAAAGATCACAATACAAATATAAAAATAATAAACATTAATTAGGAAATAAAATAGGATTTATGGGCAATAATCGTAAACAAATGCTCCAAAATCATCATAATTTGAACACATCTCGTGCCCGCCGTTCGAAATGTATTCTTTAATAAAGTATTAATCATTAAAATTTAATAATCAGTTTTAATCTAAACGATAAAACCATTCGATGATAAACTTTGATTAAATAATAAACAACTGAGGGAAATTGAATTGTAGATGTGAATAAATAAGTGCCCAGTCTTAGCCGACATCGAGTTATTTTAGAAATTGTTTCCAGGAACCAACAAAATTACTTGATAGGAAATAAGTTCATGTTACTTCATTATTATAAAGCGAAATTTTCAATTTAACGTAAACATGTTCTTTGTGACTCGCTCACAACTCTCTGGAAAGCCAAGTTTTACATTTCAAACATTACGTACGACTGTAGACAAAATGTTATCGTACATTTGCAAATAGAGGTACTTCTGCAGCTCATTCACTCAAATACATCTCATTCTCATTATAACAAGTTATATTTGCTGAGAAAGAGGTGATACATCTCATTCTAATCAGTATGCCACTCTCAATAGAGAAATACAAGCCGATTCCCGCGCAGTTATATCAAGTGCGAAAAACTTAAGCACACACTTACCCTCTGTTACCTTAATCATTTTCATTATATCTTGTATATTCAAATATATTGAATATATAATAGATAATTGGCATGTTTTTATAAATAATAAAATTAAATTAAAAATCACGAAAATAAGATCTTCGACTTGTGAATTTTTTAAAAAAAGTTGAACGCACAGTACGTTTGTGTATCATACCTTAATACAGAGTATAATTAAAAGTAGGCCTAATTTTGACTTTCGTTTTCTTAAAAATAAGTATTTTAACGAGTAAAATGTAAATACAAGGTTTTTGTCAAATTTAAATTTTGTTCTTTTTTAAGAAGCGTAACAATAATGAAAACCGGTAGTGTTTCATGTATTAAATAAAAGAAGGTTAATTCTCGCAACGTACCTAATTGCAAGTTAGAAAACTATGCAGCCGGGCTATATTAAATAAGTGATTTGACTACCCATATGAATCGTGTGCAATTTACTTCCGTTTGACAGTATTGCAAACCCGAAATGATGCATCATATAACCAGCACACTGTAAACTTGCCTGTAGTAATGTGCCATAGGAGATTGTGCGGAGAAGCATTCATACAAAGGATCGGGGGCAAGTTTAAAGTGTGCTGGTTATAGTCTATGATGCATCATTTTGGATCTGCAATACTGTCAAACGGAAACTAATTGCACAAAATTCATATGCGTGGCCACTGACCACTGTAAGAATGACGTTCTTATTTCTAGAAAATAGATCGTAAAAGTTATTATCGTTGATATTTCATTAATCAGCTATATTCTCATTTTTTCTGATTTTGATTGCTTTTGCCGTGGTTGGGCAAGAAGACCGACAACTCGTTGACCAATATTCAGATTACGTGTTGTCAAAAATTTAGTAAATTAACACTAACGACCAATTATTTGTTGTGACATGGTCACGATGCCGGACTGCAATTTTTAATCGTATTTATAATTTATTTTATTCAAAATGCTCTCCACCTCAAATTAGTACTATTTTGTACATCAAACCTCTTCCGTTAGTAATAGGTCATGTATCTAACTCCTTTCAAGGGGAAATATTTGAATCGAAGTAACGTGACTTTCGTTAGAAGTTCATATATAGTTAGTTAATCGGGGCCTCCTACCTCTAAAGTTTCCATTTTTATCTCAGCTTTCATCTATATAACTCGGTTCTAGAGATTAAGGAAGGACAGACAACAGAAATGGAGGACAGTGCGAATTTATAGGTGTACAATTTGTTTTTTCAAATTGAAGCTCAAAAACACAGATTAAATAAGGAGCAATGAAATAAGGTGTTTCGTATTGCTCCAATGTGTAGAAAAAAAATTATTTTTTAGAATTATTATATTGAAATTTACAATTATATTGAGTACCAATATTACGACTGATATATATTAATTAATGTGTGTATCTTAGATTATGTGTTTTAGAGGGAAAAAAGTCATATTTAATAAATATTAATTTTATTTATTTATTTAAGATCTTGAAAATTGAATTTAATAAAATAAAATAATTTTAACTTTTCACAGATATTTCAGCGATCCTCGCAATATTTTCGGGAAAACAATGCATAAAATTAACTAAATAAAAAGAAGCGTCATAATTATTTACATTGCGGAAACATTAATAAACATAACATCGCGTAAAAGAAGAATGTTATCAGCTCAAAATGACAAAAATGTTGTATTTATAAGTTAATTACCCGAAACACCGATTCTACTAATGTAAATAAGAGAATAATGTAATAATGTTATAAAATTATTATCATTAAGAGTGTAATGCGATTGTGGTGTAATCAGTTTATTGAGAACAAGTGTAAGTTATTTCTTTTTAGAATAGATAAAACTTATTGTAAATGAAATAATTCTCATTTTCTAGAAAAACTATTTTCTTTTATCCTTTTGATGTCGAAATATTTCTAAATTAAGCAAGAAATATTTTTCTATACGTAACACTTTCGAGTACAAGAAAATGTCTTTTAAGTGATTAAAAAAGAAGAGGAAAATAACTAAATTGATGTCTTTCTGTTTTGATAGAAAATAATTCATGGAATCCAAATATATTAATCATATTATGTATTTATTTATGTATATCTAAATTGAAGTTTTTAGTCATCGCCGTACACATTAAACACAAGTAAATTAATTCATATAGATTTAATGTTGCAACCATCAACAATTGACTCCTTAATCCGTCAATTGTTGATGGTTGCAACATCCTGGGAGCGGGGAATCTTGATCGAATCCGGGTGTTCGAAAAATTCCAGTAAATTTTCACGGGCGGTCTGTTCCGGATGTATTGAAGTTAGGCACTCGCCCTAACCCGTGATGGACCGTGGGGATTCCCTCTATTCCCATTGTGGACTTGCTCAAATCCGGAAAAAAGGTCCTCTTACAAGTTAGTGTTACAGGAGGCGAGTTTGCGTATCAAATTAGAAAAAATTTTAAGTTTTTTTTTAAATCTGAAAAGTAATAATAAAATTTACTGACACATTACAAAAATGATAGAAATTTACAGTAGAAACATTTCAAATAATTAAAAAGAAAAAAATGATAAACCTGTGAGAAGATTCTTGATGAGTGCAAACTTAAGATAATATAACTTTTATCTTCCAACAGGATACGATAATAAATTCCGTTTTTGACGTCAATTAGATAAATATAATTAACATTAATAATCACTATTAGATCGACAATAAAGCGTCATCGTCGGATAAATAATTGGATAAATAACGAATGGATAGTCGATTTCTTTCTTTTGCTCCGAGATGAAGGCAAACATTATTATCGCCGTCATTTCTTTCGTTTTGGTTATAGGTAAGAAGTTTGAACTTTGTCTCGGCGATTTGCGATTGAAACGATTGCGTATCAAATTAAACTTATTTGAATTTATTTTAGGAGGAAAATGTCTGATACAAGAAGAAGAAACCTTTTTAGACCAGAAAACTTCAAAAAGAGACATTGCCTGGAAACATTATGCCTGCAGATATAGCGGAATAAAAATTGCAGACGAGAAAGACTGCAGAAAATATTACGATTGTAAGAAAAAGAAAGACGAAATTTGTCCTTCGGGCAAATTATTTGACGAGAAGAAGTCAAAATGCTTACCAAAACACGAAGTCGATTGTAAGAAGAGAAAGATTTTCGATGATACAGGTTTGTTTTTTTCTTAACAAATACAATTTAGCAGTTTTCAGTATGATCTCTTAACATAAAAAGTAGTTTTATGCTAAATAATAATAAATAGTTTACAAATTTAAATATTTCTTTTACTTTCTACCAAAGAGTCGGAAAAATAATCGATTTTATTGAATGTAATTAAAAACATCTTACGAAAAACAATGGAACAAACCAGACAGATCCGATAAATAAACAGTTTAAAATATTCGGGGAAAAAGTGTTTCGCTATGCATTAATAACGGCTATTAAATTTTGATATTTTACAACAGATAAGATTTAAAGCATTTTCTGTTTAATATAATTAAATAAGTTAACTAATGTTTCAAAAGTAAAAAAAATATTTTAAATTCAGTTGTGCTTAGTTATTTTTATTGTAAAATCATATTCAAAGCGAAACGAGAGGTTAAAGATGACATTCTTTACCGCTTCGGCCACCCGGTAATCCCTGATAAAAGAATAAATAATATATCTTTCTTTATCATCCTAAGTTGGTTATGGCTGGACGAAAATCTCTTCCAATTTTACTACATAATAATTTAAGTGCAGCCTCCATTTTCCTGCGTTGTACGCACCAATATGCTAGATACTTGTACGTTTTTTTAAGATCTTCTTTATCTCTTCTTTATCCTATGCCTCACTCTGTCCATAAAATGACAAATATCGCTTTTTTGTTATCTTATTTCTTTGCTCGATATCTTTCTTTATTCTTTGCTTATTTCTCCGCGTGATGAAGTCACATTCAAAGGAATATGATAACAGCAAGTAGGTGAAATCTATTTTATAAAAACACAGAACAGCCTGAAGCTTCATTACTATCGAATTTTACTTATATCAGTAGTAAGAAATTATATCTATAGTTATTTCCAGAATAAGGATGAAGCCAATATTCATTACTCAAATACCCAAAGGAAAACGGTTTCGTGTTTATTACAAAGTAGAACGTAATCCAGCAACGAATCCAGAAACACCCAAACTCAATAGTGTTTGGATAATTAATAAGTACTGTACCTTTTATTAAAATGTCCGCGACGATTAGGCATATATTGCGGATGGTCCGTTGAACTATCCTTACCATCACAAATGTTTTAAAAACAACGTTTTGAAGTTCGAACAAATAAAGTTTAGTAGGGGAAGGTGGTGCAAGATGGGGCCACGGGGTAAGACGGGGACGTCTGTTTATTTGTGGTTAACGCACTTTCATCTAGCTCTTATTTGGGGAACTAAATGCCAAACTCAAAAGGGATGGCGAGACAACAGAATGTCCGAATCGCTCTCTTTGTTTGGAAGTAAGACAATTTTTTACGTTTAAGCAATATTTCATCTAACTTTACGCCCGCTACAAAGTTTCTACAAAGTAAGTATTATTGCGAAGTTTTACATTACCTTTTAGATGAAGATATTATGGTATTTGAAGTAACCTTTAAGACCGAAATTGTTTAGTTTTGAAATAAAGTTGACCCGTGTTTGCCGGGGTAAAGCGCACGTTGGGGCAAGATGGTGGGGGCAAGACGGGGTACCCCATTTTGCCCAAGATTGGCCACGAATTCTGCCGCTGGCTAGAGGCACCGCAATATAGAGCAGCGAACTAGTTTTAAATTCGTTGTCATTGATAATTCTATATCACCTTTNGAATTTTAATCTCTACAATTAATTGTTTTAATTTTTTTAGGCAAAAATTTTTTACTCAGAATCTGCTCAGCAAAAATTTTTTTTGCTCAGAGAAGTATATGTTCCGCTCATCTACAAAAAATATTAGAGGGAACATTGCCGATAAGAATTTGCTGGTATAAGATTTTACGATAGTTCTGTATAGAAGACAGGAGTTTTAAAAATCCATTAAAATATTTGATATATTTATTCCGCTCTCCGATTTTATATTACTTACGGATTTCGATGTTAAATCGGTGATATTACGATTTCGTACATCCCATCTTTAAGGGGATGTAGAAAAAAAAAAAAAAAACGTGTACAATTCTTGTATAATGTTAAAAAATTAACCGTTACATCGACAGCGTCATTTACGACTAAATTTAATGAATGACAGATTCGCCAGGTACAGAAAAAGCTGTAGAATTTATTTTTCTTAAATTTACGATTTATGTATCCGTTTGTCCTAAAAATTTGTCTTACCACTTTTTCCCGAGACTACAAATATTCGAGTACAAAGAAACCGGTTTCGACTTATTTCTACTTAAGTAGTAGTTAAATAATTAAGCGATTAGGGAATTGGGGACGTAAACAAAACCCTGACGAAAGAGCCGGAATATTACAAACAAAAGCTTAACCGACCCAATCTATAGCCGAGTACAGTGGAGACTGATTTCTTCGTATTATTTTAATGTAATAAAGACAGAAATTTTTCCAGTTCGACGAGAGTGACCGAACAGTTGTAAATTTTGGACATTTCCAGAAATTTCCGTGGACAACACCTGGTCCTAAAACGAATTTAGTTAGAAAACAAAAGACTACTAAGTTTAACATATTAAGATTTTTACAACTATGGTGAGAAATGTTTAAAATCTACAACGGCCCTGTCGCGTCCTTTGAGGTATACTAGTGATGCGACAAAACAGGCATTTGACATCGACCGGTATCGGCACCCCGGGAATTTGGTAGACCGCGTGCGTGCACCCACCAGGACAGTCTGATTCCATCCATTAGGCACTGGTAGGGAGCTATTTGAATAAGTGGATTGTTTTAAAATTTAAAAAGTAAAGAATATTTTATGTTATTTTTATGCACGTTTCTTTACAAAGCTATATTTAATTATAATTTTCTTTAAAAGTATATTATTAATATAATTAAAGAATATTTTGTACCGGGTATGTACTGTACATCCACCACACATTTTATTTCACGGAGTAAGTTTTTATTATTTTATTTTTAATTTTAGCCCATNATCGAATTTTACTTATATCAGTAGTAAGAAATTATATCTATAGTTATTTCCAGAATAAGGATGAAGCCAATATTCATTACTCAAATACCCAAAGGAAAACGGTTTCGTGTTTATTACAAAGTAGAACGTAATCCAGCAACGAATCCAGAAACACCCAAACTCAATAGTGTTTGGATAATTAATAAGTACTGTACCTTTTATTAAAATGTCCGCGACGATTAGGCATATATTGCGGATGGTCCGTTGAACTATCCTTACCATCACAAATGTTTTAAAAACAACGTTTTGAAGTTCGAACAAATAAAGTTTAGTAGGGGAAGGTGGTGCAAGATGGGGCCACGGGGTAAGACGGGGACGTCTGTTTATTTGTGGTTAACGCACTTTCATCTAGCTCTTATTTGGGGAACTAAATGCCAAACTCAAAAGGGATGGCGAGACAACAGAATGTCCGAATCGCTCTCTTTGTTTGGAAGTAAGACAATTTTTTACGTTTAAGCAATATTTCATCTAACTTTACGCCCGCTACAAAGTTTCTACAAAGTAAGTATTATTGTGAACTTTTACATTACCTTTTAGATGAAGATATTATGGTATTTGAAGTAACCTTTAAGACCGAAATTGTTTAGTTTTGAAATAAAGTTGACCCGTGTTTGCCGGGGTAAAGCGCACGTTGGGGCAAGATGGTGGGGGCAAGACGGGGTACCCCATTTTGCCCAAGATTGGCCACGAATTCTGCCGCTGGCTAGAGGCACCGCAATATAGAGCAGCGAACTAGTTTTAAATTCGTTGTCATTGATAATTCTATATCACCTTTTCGAATATATAAAATAATAATTTTAAAAATGATCTTTTTATAGAAAATGAAATATTCCACTTTTAAATCATATCTAACTGTAATAAATTTATACGGTATATACTGTATTACTTTATTATTTATGTTTTTACGTTTTATTTTATTTATAAAAACATTTTTAAAATTTAAATATTATCTTAACAAGAAATAAAATGTGAAATAAAAATGGAAATAAAATTTTTTTCCACGGGAAAAAATATCGTCTGCTAACAAAATAGCGAAACTGAGCGTGCGCGAAGTGACAGTATCGTCTGGTAAAGCAAATACGAGTAAGTTCAAACTTTTATATTTATTTACTCGGAAAATAATAATAAATGTAGCCGCAGTGATAAATGGGCGCGTTGTTCTTGTGCCAATATTGAGGAAAACGACAGTTTAACAATTTTAATTTGTCCTTCTTGTATATAAAAATAATATCCCCGTCTTACCCTATGGGTGGGCCAAGATGGTGCATTTACGTATAATTTTAAAATATTAAATTTTCTTGTTTTCAAAAATGAAATTTTTTATTATATATTACCAAATGTAGTTGCCGAGAATAAAAAAAGTATTGTTCTCGTTAAAGTGGTTACCATCTTATGAGTTATGACTTTTCAAACCTTAACGTTCTAATCTTGCCACACCTTTCCCTATCGTTCTGTGTGTGTGTCAATGGGGAGACTTAAGTCCTTGAGTTCTCGATTTAACTTACTATAATAAAATTTGATGTTTTAATGTTTATATGATGATATATTACACAAAACTTTACTTTTTGAACTTCTTTATTGAAACCATTTTACCTGTTATATTTAGAAATTTATTTCTACAAAATTACTTTGAATGAAAAGAAAATTGATTTGTATATTCGTAAGATAAAGTAAATAGATAATTAATAATTAAAAAACCTTTTATTTATTTTTCCTCACCTGGTATCTCAATTTTTCCTTATCGTGGTGGTGGGGTTTAGTGCCTCGGTGACCCTGAAAGCTTAACAGTAGTCATGGCTGCTGGCAGGGTAAGCCACGCTGGAAAGGTTGCAGGTGAGAGATCAGACTAAGAGAGTACCTGGGGTCATATTCTGGTCACTGTCTCTCGCAAGCCGGTCGCTGATTGGCTAATCCAAATGACTAGCCAATCAGCGACCGGCTTGCGAGAGACCAGAGACAGTGACCAGAATACGGCCCCTGGTTCTACAGGTTGGAGATTGACAACTCCTCTCCGCAAAGAAAGATCTCGTTAAAAATGGACTAAAGTGGAAAGAGGCCTCTTGAACGTGAGATGAAATTTAATGTATGGAATGTTGATGTGATGTGTGAAGGAAAGGTAGATGTATTGAGTGCGTCTGAAACGAAACGTAAGGGCAAGTGCTTGAATGAGTGGAAAGGCTTTTTACGTGTATCTTCTTGTGTTTCTACAAATAGTTTGGGAAACATGGACTGAGCCTCAACGTTAGTCCCCGTCTGAAAGATTGTTAAATCTTATGAGTGCGTTAATGATAGGATCGTCTAGTTGAGAATAAAAGTATGGTGTACTGTATAAGGTTACTGTGTGTTGGTGTGTACGTTCCAGTTAAGTTCAGTACGATTGAAGAAAAGGATGAATTCGGAAGTGTTTTGCTAGATGTCTTGAGCCAATGCAAGACAACTGAAACGATTATGTTGTTAGGTGATACGGTATGAATGCGCATCTAAGTGTGTGTGATGGACATTTGTGACCATATGTGGCAGATATGGTTTTGATAGAGTGAATGACAATGGTGAGCACCTGATTGAACTATGTGCTGCAAAAGATTTGTTTATATCCAATACGTTCTTTTCGCATTAGTCAATCCATATGTACAGTACATATGGGAGAATAGAACACTGCAGCAAAAGAGCATGAATGGATAGCGGTACAAAGGAAACACAACGAAAGGAAAATATTAGAACATGTGAAAGTAGAATGCACGAAGGAACAAAAATTACAGTATAGAGAGAGTGTGTATGTTGATACATCCTTCTTATTTGATGAGCTGATATACAATATATGATACTTAATGAGCTGATATACAGTGTATGATCTTCGATGAGCTGAGTATTGATGTTAGATAAAACCCTGAAAATCTGTGGAATGCTATGAAGAAGGGTGTGTTAGCCACAATCTCCGCTTACCGTGTGGTGCACTTGCCTGTTGCACCAGAGGAACTGCGTGGTGGAATGAAGAGGTTGCTGAAGCTGTAAGGAGAAAACAAGAAGTGTAACTGAGATATTTGAATGGTGAGAGTAAGGATGAGTACAGAGAGTATAACCACAAATGTTAGGAAATTGTGATAGAGAGCAAAGAACGTGTCGAGGAAGAAAGAGCAGAGAAATTTGAAGTGGCATTTAAGGATGACAAAAAGCTTGGGGCAATATATGAAAGAAAGGTAAAAGGTAGTGGTGCATATGTGGATACATAAAACGTAGGGGAGATCGGGGCAAGATCGGCATGTTAAGCTTTACTTAAATTTTGTGTAATAAATACTGCTGTAAACTGAAAAAAAAGCTTTGCATATTGTCTATTGGAATTAAAATAATTACAACTTTACAAGAAGAGAGAAATTGACGAAGTTGCCCCGGGTATAGGGGCAAGATCGGCAACTTCTCTCTTTTTGTAAAGTTGTAATTATTTTAATTATTTTTATTAAAGTTGCCCCTGGTATAGGGGCAACAGTAATGGGGCAAGATAGGCACGTATATAAAATTATGTTATTAACAATGTATAAGTTGGAATTCACTATTAAAACAAAGAAATACAAATCCAACACCCATTTAATATTATTACAACGAAATGCAAGTTCAAAGACATATATACATGAATAACAAATGCAAACATGTTTTCATTTATCATCTGTTTGATTTTTATCCTTTGCTTCTAATGTGGCTTTATGTTGCCGATCTTACCCCGCTAGTCATGATTTCGAAACATTAAGTACAACCCTGAGAACAGAATGCCAAGCCACGATCTGGCCACGTGAATAAGTTGAAGTTACATCCTTCTAACAGGAAAAGTAACTTTCGTTATCATGGAATTATAACAAAACCTGCCAATTCAATATAAATGGAAAAAAAATATTATATGGAATTCAACGAAAATGAAAATTTGCTTGATAATTCAACTACGCTTGTTGGAGAACAATAAAAACACTACACTCAACAAGCCACCAATAAAACTCAACTGCCTAACCTATAACCAAAGTCTCCTTTTAATTTGTTTTTAAAAAAAAGCGCTTGACAAACTTGTCCCGCATGCCGAAGTTGCCCCGATCTCCCCTAAACGATAAGATCTGTTGTGGAGAAGATGGAGAGTCTTTCAGTGAGCTTTTAGGAGATGCTAAATGTGAGGTTACGATGCCTGAGAATGAAGATGATCATGGATGTGAGGAGATCAGCATACAAGAAGTAAGAAGAGCAATTTACAAATTAAAAATTGGGAAAAGCTGAGAATGAGGATGGAGTACATATATAGAGTATGTGCTGAAATGTTAAAATATGACTATGATATGTTGTTGATATATCTGACGAATCTTTTTTACCTGTGCTGGGAGAAACGGTAGGTACCGAATGATTGGAGAGATGCTTTTATCGTTGTGCTTTATAAAGGAAAGGCAACAATGCAGAATGTAAGAATTACAGAGAAATAAGTATGCTAAGCGTTTCAGAAAAGATATTTGTTTGAGTTCTAGTGGAAAGAGTGATGAGAATTACTAGGGAGAACATCTGGAATGCTCAGTGTAAGTTTGTAGCGAGAAAGAATTGTATTGATCAAATCTTTGGATTGCGAATGATTGCTGAAAAGTACTTGAGTGTGAACAAGAGAGTTTTTGCAGCAGCATTTGTGGATTTGAAGAAAGTGCATGACCCAATGAAAAGAGGATACTTGTGGCAGCGGCGCCCACAGACTATCAAAAATAGAGAGTACAAGCTATAAAAAAGGGTATAACATAAAATATATAGTGTATATTTTATGTTACTGTATATACTGTATATACATGTATATATTTATACAGGAGTATCCTTTTACCATGATTAACGCAGTTAATTAATTTCTCAATGCTACCGCATATATCAAAATCGCATTAATAAAGTACATCATTTGATCTTTCAGATTCTTCTTCGGAATCAAAAGAAGAGCAAGATTCTGTATGTGTAAAACGAGAGGGAAAATTTCCGCATCCTACTGATTGTTCTCACTATTATAAGTGCAAATCGGGAAAAGCTGAATTGAAATCATGCTCAAAAAATACTTTGTTTCATCCCAAGAAAAATAAATGCGAACCAGAAAGCAAAGTTCATTGCGGCAGTAAAAAAAATCCTTATGGTAAAAATATAGCCTACATATTCTACATTTTTATTCTATATTTTAAAAAGTCTTTATTGAATTTAAAGGATATAAAACTAATTTGTAATTTCTCTATTTAATACTTTAGATCCGGATTCCGAAACAAATTTTACGTGCCCTAAAGATAGTGGTAATTTTCCTCATTCAGATAACTGCGCAAAGTATTACTCCTGCGATTACAAATTAGCAAGATTACATAATTGTCACAGAGAAGAACTATTTGATGAAAAAAAGCATAAATGTCAGCCACACGAAAAAGTTTCATGCGGAGATAGAAAAAATCCTTATGGTAAGTTGCACCACGATTCTTATTCATTATTTATTCCACTAAAGCTAAATATAAATTTTACTATTCTGATCTAATAATAACTAAACATGACTAATTTATAAGAAATCAAAAATAAGTAGATGTAATAAAAATATTCATTGACTATAAAATACTTTTCTTATTATAGAGCCCGAGAAGAAAAATAATTTCGTTTGCCCTTTTCCGGAAGGAGAATTTGCCCATCCTCAGGAATGCAATAAATACTATTTGTGCAAAGCTTTTCATCCTAAATTAAAAACGTGTGCTTGGGGTGAACTATTTGATACTAAAAAACAAAGATGCTTCAAGGAGAAGAAAGTCAACTGCGGTCAACGAAAAAAACCAATAGGTAAGAATGAATTTCATAACATAATTACAAATAATTTCTGTCTGTATATAATATAATGTCTGTCGCTATCTCTTCGCCTATCCGTTCTTTATACACTTCTAAACTCTTTGGCCAGTCTTTATCAAATTTTTTATATTTACACACAAGGAACCTGCGGAAATATAAGTTACTATGAAATCTAGACATCCCGCTCCTCCCCTTTAATTCACCCCCTTGACACTTCGTGATAAACATAACAATGGTAGGGTACAATAACCAAACTTTTAATATTGTTTTCATTTTAATGCAGTTTTTTTTTATAAATTATAACACAAATTATTTGAACTTATTAATAAAGAATTAAATGATTACAATTTGTCTAGGTATTAAACTTAATGTGATCTAAATCCAAAAATTTGCAATAAAATATTAATTAAACTGATGAAATGTCCTGCATTTATTTTCTTTATTTTTGTTATATTTTGTGTTGAAAATAATTTAATTGTACATTTCCTCGTATATCTTCAGGTTTACAAAATTTTTCAGATATTTTATAATATGATGATAAAAATTTACTAAACTTAATTTATATCTTAGATTTTATGAGATTTAAATTTTCGTAATCAAACATTTATCTATTATTAGTGTTTTTTCGTTATATTTACCGTATTACATTATTATATCATATATATATTAGGCTATAAACTACATTATATATGAGCCTACTATACACTATATTATATTCTATGTTTATATATTTCATTTCGATGAATTACAATTACAGTTAAATTTCAAATAATAGTAATAGATCTATATTAGTGAAAGATATGTTAATTAATAAAACAGATCAGCTAATTTTAAGTGTTTAATGATAATTAAATAATGTACTTTATCTAATTTTAACTGAAAGAAATTTTAAAATATTTTAAATGTTTAATTATGTTTATCTTATATATTTTCTACATTAATTATCACTTAAAATTGTTATTATATGTATTCATTGCTGTATTATCAACATTAAAAATCTGGTAAGTTAATGTCTAGTATAGTGTAAGAACAACAAAAATTCAGATTTGAAAGAATTTGCGTGAAGAAAGGATCATGAAAAATAAAAAAGTAAATAAATATTCGTAATTAAATTGCATCTATAGTAATTTCAACCTGACAGTGTCTCACATTTTTCTGCACCATCCCTTTTTTTCTACGTTAAAGAGACAGAATTCATTTTTCACTCTTTCCTTGTAAATATTTATGGAATAAAAAAATATACACGTTTACTTTTTCTTTTAAGACTTTCAAAGGTGAATTCAAAACTGTTTACTGATGATAGTATATGTGAGATATTTCCAGCTGTTTTAGAGAAGAAAAACACCGAGTGTATTTTTATCTTGTAACTGAAGTCAGTATTTTAAGTATTTTTATAATTCATCATGGATATGAAATTTGTATTTAAATTTAATCAGTTACATTTAATACGAAGATCATTCAAAAAGTTTTCAGACTGATAGCGACAGAAACAATATAATAACCACAAACAAAACCGCTTTATTTATTCTTCAAAATATTTTCTCTCCAGCTCAATTACACTGTGTACTTATTCTATCAATATTAATATCTTGAAACCCTAAATCTCTGTGGCCCTTTTTGGTCATGCTATTTAATATATCCATCGTTGCGTTTAATTAACTTCTCATCACTGTTGGACTTTCTCTCTCGCGGCTGTTGTTTATTTATTTATTTATTTTCGGAAAGAAAACAAATTACAAACTGAGTAAGGAGGATGAGCTATCAGTTCGATGTTCAGATCAACAATGATTTATTAAACAAGCATAGAACGGTGTTATCGTGATGGAGAATCCAACGGTTTTGTGCCTACTAAGGGCGTCTTCTCGCGATTTTCCTCTTCATTTGATTCTTAAGGATCCCTGACTAATGCTCGCCAGTTGTTACTGGAAAACATTAATCTTCTCTTCAGAGTTTTAACTCTCGAAACACAATGAGTATAGATGAAATCATTTTTCTGAAAAAATATTCAATACAGTCGATCCCCCTATAAGATCATTGATTTTTCCGTTTTATCTGAATTACATGTTGTACGAGTCACTTAGATTTTACAAATACGTGTGCCGGGCTGTGAACGGCTCACATATTTGTAAAATCTAAGTGACTCGTACAACATGTAATTCAGATAAAACGGAAAAATCAATGATCTTATAGGGGGATCGACTGTATATGCATAACTTTGCCTGTACTCGGTTGCACTTTAGACCATTTTTTGGTCATAGCTAATGAGATACTTTCATGGAGCACTCTTTATTTTTGTTGTCGGATCAAAATAATGAAACCATGACTCATCACAGGTCACAACGATATTAGTTAATCAGAAATAGATGACATTGTTACTGTATCTCTCGATATAACAGTTCTATCAATATTTATCAATAAAATTCAAGGGCAATGTCGATTATTTAATAGAAATTTCCCAAAAGGTTGATAAAATATGCACTTTTGTTATTTTATTAATGAATGTTTTTTGGAATATTTCATTATTAGTTATTAACTTCCCAATATTTACTGTTTAAAATTGTCAATGATATGATAGCGAATAAATAATTTTCGTAAAGAATATTTAATTAGAAAGTAAAATTGATTTTATAATATCAGTCTCCTATAATATGATACTTAATATTGTATTTGGAGATGTTGCTTTAAATCGTTAACAATGTTTTTATTTAAAAGTGAATAATTAAATACAAAAATTAAAACTAATCGCATTTGTTCAGACTACTTTTCTTTACCGTATTTGCCGGCTTATAAGTCGCACCTCATTTTCTAGGCATCAAAAACATGTACACTTCTAATATTCTTTATTGAAAAATAAAGTACTGTAATTTTCGTAGAATTAGTGTGTGAAAATATATTATAGAGTAAAAACGAGTGAGACACCTATAGTTTTTATAAACGCATATAACTCGCTTAACTCTGGACTTAGAAGAAATAAATATAAAACGCATATACAGCCTAGAGTTGTCTTTTAATAAAAGTGAACAAAGTTAAATAAAAACTGGACGTAACAGAGTGGTAGCAAAGAAATGCTGCTTGTCCGTTTTGGGCAAGTAGCATTCCGTCTCCCGGGAGAGTTGCCTATTTTATTTAACATTTAATTTAATTAACATTTTGCACTTTTTGTATTTTCTACATACACACAATGCTCTGTAATATGTTTCCTACGTCCATTTTTTTTTCATTTTGGATACCTAACATTGCCTTCAATTTGATTCAAGAGCTCGCTTTGGTAAATTACTGTCTTTAACTCTTCTGCAAATAATACGATATGAAATGTTAAATTGTTTGCTTGCTTGATAGTAATGAAGACGATTAGTACGCACTGTTTCAGATGGAAGAATTAAGTCCTATTCAGCTCATTTTCCGCTATTGGCATCAGTTTGCTTTCTTTTATATTCAAAAGCATTCTAAAATTAATAAATTTAATTTTCGTAATATAATATTTCAGAAAAAGTACGCATCTCTCTATTAAATTCACTAGGCATCTCACTCAATTTGTACGGGAGAGATGTCTATTTCTATATTTTAGACTAAAATTATTAGGAAAACCTCTGGTCCCGACTACAACACATGAAACAAAAAAATGGATCTTATACGCCGACAAATATAATAACTAATACTTGTCGCTATACTAGCTGCATATTCACGATGCTAAAACAGATTATTTATAATAAATTCCAAAACTGCTTTACACTAAACAAAATGTAAAGTTTTAACTGTTTTTTATTAATATTTCAGAGAAAGAATTCGACTGTCCTTCAAAAAAGAATGGAAATTACATTGCCGAACACGATTGCAGTTTATATTATTCTTGTACGGCTGGTCGGCCACACTTGGAAAGTTGTCCATCTCAACAACTGTTTGATACTTCAGAAGGTTGTATGGAGGCGGAGACGGTGGATTGCGGAGCCAGATTCAATCCCTACGGTATATAATATTTTATAATTTTCTTGACGAGTTTTACTGTATTATCTAGTGTATTTATTTATTTTTTGTTTTCTTTTTTCAGAAGATGAAAGTGAGATATCGGATGAGGTAGATTTTGACTGTCCCAGACTCAATGGTTATTATGCTCATCCTGATGATTGCAGATCATATTATAATTGTCATAATGGCACCGCCACTTTAGATAGCTGCCCGGAAGGTCAAATGTTCGACACTTTTAAATTGAGATGTGCTAATGAAAGATCAGTAGATTGTAAACGCTCAATTAATCCTTTGGGTAAATTGAACAAAAATAAAATGGTTGAATTAGATTTAATTGTATGAATTTATAATATATAATTGCTTTTAGATGTTAACGATAGACACGATCGTTATCGGTACCGTTATCGGTGGTGTCCACGTGCACGAGGATTCTTTCATCACTTCTCCCATTGCGGTTATTATTACAATTGTTGGCATGGACGTCCTTCCTTCAGAAGATGTTATCATGGTAGATTTTGGGATGTGTTCCGAAGAAGATGCTATTCTAAATCTCTAGTCGACTGTGGAGACAGAGAGGACAAAGGTAAGAGAACAAAATTTTAATTTATTAAAACTTCATTTTTATCGGAAAGTTTTAAATTTTAATCATTACAGATAAAGATGACGATAAGCAGGGTTTTACCTGTCCTTCCTCTCGTGGGCGTTATCCAGATGACACAAATTGCAGCACTTACTACGAATGTGACAATAGGAAATGGACATTCAAGAGTTGTTCAAAAGGCAAATTATTTGATGCAAGTAAGAAAAAGTGTGAGAAACATTACAAAGTAGACTGTGGTGATCGATTCGATCCAGAAGGTAAATTATTTACTTTTTGTCTATTTTGTGTATTATTTAGAATAATTCGATCATAAATGTTTATTCAGGTGTCTCCGATCATCAACATTTTGAATGCCCGACGTCAAAAGGGAATTATCCAAATTCTGAGGATTGTAGTCGCTACTATTCCTGTAGTCGGGGGAGAGCTACCTTAAAAGTCTGTCCATCTGGTCAGCTATACGATGTAGAGAGAGGTGACTGTGAAAGAAGTTATCGAGTTGATTGTGGTGAAAGACCTAATAACAAAGGTGAGAATTCTGTTTTTTAATTTTAGCTATATATGAGTCGTCTTCTGTAGTTTTTCTAAAATCCGGACACATTTCATTTCTATCATTGTTTCCTGAAATACCTGTATAAACCCACTGACAGTTGTTTTTTGGAATGAAAGTGATAGTTATAATTATTGTACATTTATAATTGTATAATTGCGGTTTGTGCCGGATATGTCAGGTCTTATCTCTCACCATCCGGCCGCCACATTGAGAGGCTGATCGAACTCACTATGGGTTTGAGAAAAAGCCCTTTTGATGCACAAGGCGAAAAATAACAATAAAAAAACAATTAATAGAAAATACTTTTTATTTTAGGTCTTTATTTTTTGCAGTTTTATCAATTACATGAAATAATCATTAACTATTGTAAATAATTTCGTAAAAATCAAGTTGAATTCTTGTTATGTTATAATTGATTGTAGATTTTAATTGTAATTATTTATGCATTTATTTTCAGAAAATGATGTAGACGATAATGAAGTAAAGTGCCCAACTGCAAGTGGAAATTATCCACATCCTTTGGATTGTAAAAGATATTATGCTTGTTTCAATGGCCTAGCAGTGGAAAAGAAATGTCGTGGAGGTCAACTATTTGATGTAGGCCGAGGAGAATGTGAATCCGATTATCGAGTGGATTGCGGAGCGCGAATAGATGGTTGGTCTATCTCACTTAAAAATTTCATTCTGTCATGTGCTAACATGTCTTTCGTCTTTTGTAGATTCTTCTAGTTCTAGTTCTAGTTCTGAAGAAGGTTCGTTTGAGAAACATTATAAATGTCCGACCACTAGAGGAAATCATCCTCATCCAGACTGTACATTATACTACCATTGCTCTAATAAAAAATATCAAATAAAAAAATGTCCTGATGGGCAACTATACGACGTTAGACGACAGGACTGCGATCGCTGGGATAAGGTGGATTGTGGAGCTCGAAAAGATCCTAAAAGTAAGTAGGAATACATCAGTTGATAAAATAATAATATTAATTATTTTGTATTAATCGGCACGTAAAGACTTAAAAACTAAAATTAATAATTGAATTTATAAATCTTAAATTTTTTATTTAATTTAATCGCCTATTACGTAATAAATATTCTAGAAAATATATCTTTAGAAAACTTGACAATTTAACTATAGTGAAACCTGTGTTTAATGGATTCCGGATTTAGCAGACGTCTGTACTTTTTTATGGGTTGGTCTGTTTCGGATATGCCGGTACCATCCCCATCGTGGTCCTGGCCGAACCTACGGTGGATATGAAATTACCCTGTTTTTATGTGAGGAAAGAGTTTAAAAAATGCATTGTAGGAGTGACATAAGTTTTGTATAGTATCCGACATTTGTCTGCTTTTTGAGGCACCAAACAGTCGAAACTTCTAAGAATTTCTCTTAGTTTAATGAAACTGTGTCTGTTAAGTTTATTTTAAAATGGTATAAGCACTGTCACACGGCCATATTTTTCGTCAAACAGCCAATGTTAAGCAGCCAGTTTGACGTTAGTTCGACATTGATGTTTTTTACTTAATTTTGGAACACTAGCCATGTTTGATTCTCCGGTGATACGAGATCGATGTTGTGATCCTACATAAGAAATATTTCTTTCTAAAATATATTCCGGAACACTTCATTGCCCGACGCCCATGATTTTTAAGCTTAGTTTTTTTATGAAAATTTGTTCAAGAAGCACAACTTTATAGATGCGGGTCTTCACGCTGAAATGTCAAGATGGCATGTTATGTCAAAAAGTTTGGAATTGGCAATTTTATATAAATGTTATTTGTTAGTTGAAAACTTTCAGTTGCCGCTTTTAGACTATCTCTCGCAACTAAAAAATTTTTTCATGGTTTTATCACGTCTTTTTGAAGTTTTCAATCCATCTGGTTGGACAGTACTTTTTCAATTTCAAGTGCTTCGCTTCTGGTAACCACTACAATTATGCTTTGCAGAATAATCTGTTATTTGAGAGAATTGAAAAAATAATTACATGCGGATTCAATAGTTTTCAAGCAAGCTGAACTGTCAACAAGATTAAGGCTATGAGAGGCACAAGAGTTAGAGGGTAGTCTATTTAAACGTAGACACCATGAATTTTCCTTATATAATGATGGATTTAATTAAATCACAATTGACGTTAATTAACGACTTAGTAAATTGTTTCAAGATCTAATATAAGTGATTTAGTTCTAATGACAAGCCTAAGAACCAATTATGCTAATATGACAGACAAGAGTATAATATCAAATATAAGGATTTCACTTTTCTCACTATGTTATCTTTGGATAAATGAGCATTGGTAAACGTCAGGATGTCTGATACCAGTCAGTTTTTTCCTCGGGAGAATTGACACGTAGGGAGGTGATTGTAATTCTTCTTTTGTGGGCAAGTTTAAGATAGTAAAAGAAAGGAGACAGGTGACTAGTATTCGAACCTTTCTTCTGAAACTACAGTAGAGCCTCGATTATCCGACCCAATTGGGGACTGGGGTTGGTCGGATAATTGAAAAGTCGGATAACCGAAAAGTATGAAAAAATCCATTATTAGTGTAGTATATTATTATATCCCATGTAATTAGTATATTAGTATATCGCTATTAACCTACTTCGCGTTGAATTTTCATCGATGTTAAGCCTAACAAAAATTTTTTAAAATAATAATCGTCGCTATTGTATCGTTAAAAATTAGAAAATTAAGCCTCGTTTAAATACTGGCTCCCTTTCATGGTCGAATGAGTGTTGCCAGCTAAAACACGTAAAAATAATATTAAAGTAGCCGAGACATAGCCAAATATTGTAGCGCCACATCACTAGCGGACATTTGAAATTTGCCGACTAGGACGGTCGGTTAACCGAGGTGGCGGTTAATCGGGGGTCGGATAATCGAGGCTCTACTGTAGTTTATTTACATAAGAAGTTATGTTCAGTAGCACGCCGTTTATCCGAATCAATTGGGAACTGGGGTCGTTCGGATAACTTATTTTTCGGATAACCGATTACGTACGAAAAAATATATTAACATATCTCGTGTTGAAATTTTTCTCCATTGCGTGTCGCTTCGCGTTGAATTTTCGTCGATGTTAAGCCTAACGTATACTTTTTAAAATAATAATCGTGGCTATTGTATCGTTAAAAATTATTTATTTATTTTGTACAAACAAAATAAATATATTGAAAAATATAAAAACCAAAAAAAATATACTTTAGAAGTTGATCTAGTATTAAAAACGTTCGATTCGGCACCACACAGTCCTCAGAAAAACACCACACAAAAGTGCCAGTGCTGCCAGCTAAAACATACACACCAACCAAAAAAATATTGGAGTAGCTCAAGATATAGCCAAAGATTGCAGCGCCACAGCACTAACGAAAATTTAAATTTGCCGATTGGAATTCTTTCGGATAACCGACTTTCGGATAAACGACGTTCTACTGTATTTTTTACATCGCATCCTTCCTGGCACCTAACATATGCAGGTGCATCGGCTGCGTATTTCCGCAGAAAGAGCGTGAGAATTCTGAAGGTGGACGAAAGGCTGATGAATATCTGAGTCCTTCGGCGTGGTCCTAAAAAAATGCACATTCAGTGGAGCTAGAAGGTCGTTGGAAACTTGGAGTGGAAATAATTTTTATCCATTCTTTGCGGTGATTCGAGTTAGGCTTTATGTACTGTTAGGAGTCGATTCGGTGATTATGAGAGAACTTGAATTAACCATTGAGGACAAAGCTCATCTTGATCACTTGAACTTAACTCTCTGGATTAGCATATGGGGAACAGCAAGGAAAATGACTTTCTCTTCTTTTAAACCAAATTAGGAATAAGATCTATGCAGAGAGTTCTTGTGAGTATTGATATTCAATTCAAATAAGTAAATATTTTAAGTTGTCGAAAAGTATAAAAATATCAGTGAAAAAACTCACAGAAGTTTAACTAAAGCATGCTTGGTCCAAACTTACAATTTCCTTTGTTTTTTTTTTTAATTCAAATGTATCTATTTTTGCGCTATTAATTCTAATATACAGGTAACCCCGTATAACACGGGAGTTACGTTCCAAAAAATTGCCCTGTTATACGAAACAAAGAGCTAGTACGAAAAGGGAGGTTACGTTCCAAAAATAAAAAAAATGCCGTTAAATCCTTGTTTACATCGGATTTATTATTCATTTTTAGGTAAAATACTTATTTATTATTTAAGTAAATATTTTACCAGAGGATTATTATACTATATATACCCTATACATTTAGTGGAGCACTCCCTCTGACCTGTAGCATTAAATGCTACTGGCTTGAGGTACTCCTCTTTTAATTAACCTGCTTCGCATATGCTTTGCAGGTACTATATATACCCTATATGATGATCTCAGCATGAGCATCATCAACTGGTAATAGTTTTTGGGTGCGTTCGTTAATAACAGTCGCTCTGCAACGGGAGTGCGCTGCTGTTTGTAGGCTAGGAACGACGGTGAAAAAAGATGGCTGCGCCCGCACTATCGATAGTATCGTGATGGAAGAATTTATAGTTCTAAAATGAGCTTTTAGAGGCAAAAAAGGGTCCCAATTGTAAATTTTAATCATTAAATTGAATATTTGTTGAAAGAGCATTCAAAGTAGCCACGAAAACAATTAAAATGCTCGCGCGGAGTTACGCGGAGGTATAAAAGAACGCACCCTTTATTACATTTCATGTTGTACGAGGGTTTTACCCAATTCCCGAACCGTGTTAGAGTGAACCCGTGCTATGAAAACACCGTGTTATACAGGGATGTTCCCAATTCTCGAATCGTGGTCTGCAAGGTTCGAAAGAAGTTTCGATGAATCGAAAGGATGGAAATCTTTTGATGTCTTGAGAAGGGCAAAGGATGAGCAACGGCTACTTAAGCTGTATCCAAAAAAAATCGGAGGAGGACACAAAGGACAAACTGTTGATGATGACAAACGAACGCCGATTGTCATCGATCCCCTCCTTTTTTATTAGGGGGTCCTTTAAGGGTTTTTACCATGACCTTATTACGAATTATCATACGTCGCGGCCAATAGTAGAATTTCGATCGTTATTTCCGGGTGACACGTTAGGAAGATGTGTCATCTTTGAAAGGAAGTGAATTCGGAGAAAGATATGATCATATCCTTCCAGTTTTTTATTAAGTGTTGGGGAAAAAAGATATTTTCCCATATGAGTTTAAGCGTTATTTCGTTTTATCTTATAGAAGTAATGCGAAAAAGGTTATAGCCAAAAAAGGTTTACTAAATCCGGGCTCACACACACACACACATATATACGTGTGTGTGTGTGTGTGAGTGTGTGTATGTGTGTTTTACTTACGATGATTATATTTTAATTTAATTAATAATTTTAATTAATTTGTTACAGATATTAAAACTACACAGAAACCAATTGAGAAAATTAAAACAACTACAATTGAGCCTACTAAGACAAAAATAACAACATCTTATCCAGTTACCAGTAAAGTTACAAAAGATAATATTGGTATCGAAGATATGACTACAAGAGAATCGGTTTCTGAAAGAGAAACTGTAACTAATTCAATTTTCGATGAAACTACCAGAATTACCGATGATTATGGTGAAGTCACGACTGATAACAATGAAATTGAAGACAAAACCAAAAGTGAATTGTTCACTAAGTCAAGTGTAGATTCTAGCGAATTTACAAATGTTGTCTTTACAGAAATAACACAAGAAAATATTGACTCTACACATATCCAAGTCACAAATAATGACAATGAAGGAGGAAATACAAATGAAGTATCCACTGTATCATATCCTNTATAGAAGTAATGCGAAAAAGGTTATAGCCAAAAAAGGTTTACTAAATCCGGGCTCACACACACACACACATATATACGTGTGTGTGTGTGTGTGAGTGTGTGTATGTGTGTTTTACTTACGATGATTATATTTTAATTTAATTAATAATTTTAATTAATTTGTTACAGATATTAAAACTACACAGAAACCAATTGAGAAAATTAAAACAACTACAATTGAGCCTACTAAGACAAAAATAACAACATCTTATCCAGTTACCAGTAAAGTTACAAAAGATAATATTGGTATCGAAGATATGACTACAAGAGAATCGGTTTCTGAAAGAGAAACTGTAACTAATTCAATTTTCGATGAAACTACCAGAATTACCGATGATTATGGTGAAGTCACGACTGATAACAATGAAATTGAAGACAAAACCAAAAGTGAATTGTTCACTAAGTCAAGTGTAGATTCTAGCGAATTTACAAATGTTGTCTTTACAGAAATAACACAAGAAAATATTGACTCTACACATATCCAAGTCACAAATAATGACAATGAAGGAGGAAATACAAATGAAGTATCCACTGTATCATATCCTGACATCAGCAGAATTACCAAAGATAATCTTGTTTCTACAAAAGACAATAGTGGCAATGAGGGAGGAAATACAAATGAAGCATCCACTGTATCATATCCTGACATCAGCAGAATTACCAAAGATAATCTTGTTTCTACAGAAGACAATAGTGGCAATGAGGGAGGAAATACAAATGAAGCATCCACTGTATCATATCCTGACATCAGCAGAATTACCAAAGATAATCTTGTTTCTACAGAAGACAATAGTGGAAATGAAGGAGGAAATACAAATGAAGCATCCACTGTATCATATCCAGATGTCAGCAAAAGTACAGCTACGGTAATTGGTATACCTACAGAAAATCGAAAAATAGGTACAGAAGAACCAATAACGGAAATTGTAACCGAATTTCCTTCAGATTCTACTGTTGATACCAAAATTCTTTCTACCACGGGTAGTAATGGGATGACTTCATCCTTTAATGGAAAGTTCACCAAAACTGACGCAACTACCGAAAGCGTGAAAACAACGGCAGCTGTGATAACAGACAAACCAGAAGGCATATTAGAATGTCCCGAAGCAAACGGTCTTTTCCCACATCCTGATCCTCATAAATGGGTTCATTGTAGCAATTGGACTCCCCATATTAAAGATTGTCCCGGAAAATTGGTATTTGATAAAAAGAGGAAAATTTGTAACTGGTCTGTATCTTTCTCCCAGGATATCCCTCTTCCTCCAGGAATGAAAAAAGATTGTAACGGGCAGCCGTAATATTTGTACTTAATGTTCCTCATGTACAGTACTATAGTGTAATTTATTCTTACTGAAAATAATTTGAATAAAATAAAGCATTATTGTATAAATAATTTCCGTTTGTACAAATATAAATAACATAATTATTAATGATGCAACGAATATTCTTTTACTATTCGGTATTCGGCCTATTCGGCTTATGTCAATGATTCTCAACCGGGGGTATATGTACCCATAGGGGTACGAGCGTAAATCGAAGGAGTACATCTAACTTTCATTATAAAATGGCGTATGTTAATTAATTTGCTGTAAATTAATAACACAAGAAACAAACAAGAAACAATAAAAACTTGCTTTAAAATATTCCAGTATGAACACCGATTTTTTTTTAACAGTCCAAACAACTTGTTTATCCACTCGATTTGCCTGTACGTTAGTGCCGAGTGAACCTGTAGTCTAGTAAAATTACGGTTTAACCGAGCATTAATTTTAGAATAGTAAAAATTTTTTTTTCTATTCTATAATTTTCGCTCGATAACATCAGGGCTTTTCGTGTTTTTACTGGACTACTGGTATTAGGAATAACGAGGCCTGGATCGTACTCCACCATGCAATGTGTGTCACTGCATGCGCGCATTACTTAATATTAGTTGAAGTTTTTTTATGACGTTCAGTTATAAGGGCTGTATACATCTAACGCAGTAATTATAAAATTTACATACAAAAATATAAGGGGTACTTGAGAAACAACTAATGGGCTAATGGGGTACATCAACAAAAAAGGTTGAGAACCACTGGCCTATGTTTTAATCACTATTCGGCCGAATACCGAATACCTAATGACAGGAGTAATGAATAACAAAAACACAGTATATTAATCATTTTGGTAACTTTTATTAATGCTGAACATACATTTCAAGTTCGAAAAAGCGCAATTTTTTGCTTATTTATGTAAAAGATCAAAGGAAAAGTAATATAACTAAGTTATTTTTTAAGAGATCAAAACAAGGTAACAAATCAAATGAAAGCTACCTACTTATTATGTAGTTTAGTCATCTATATACTCGTATATAAAAGAACAAGTCCTGGTAGGATAATTAACGCAGAGCCAAAACTATTGGTGCTGGAAACATAAAAATTTGAGGGTGTGTTCCTTTTGTAAAGTTTAAGCGTGCTAAGACAACATTATACGAAATTCAACCCTAATGTGGTGAAAAAGAGTAAAAAATCTGTTTGAAAATTTTTACAGCGTGGGCACATTAGATCGAAACTTAGGTCATAAAATGTGGAAAATAATAATAATTAATGATCTATAAAGCGTTTTTATGAAATCATTCCTTATTATAAATTTGAAAATTAATTAACCCCTTCTGACTCATTTTCAGCAATGCTTTCTTCCTTGTCCTGTTCGATTGCATTATCGATGTCATTATTTTGTTCCGTATTGTCATGCGAATGCAACAACTTCTCTAAATCTTCTTCAGATCTTATAACTCTAATCACATCACCAGGGACTGCTGAAGTTGCAAGGCCCATTTTCATTGGACAGCCAAACATTGCTTCGTAGGGAGAACATTTGATTCCTTCGTGATATGCTCTATTTTTTATCGACTGGATGAATCTTAAACTCTCTGAACACTTTGATAACTGATTGGTTTCTATCCACGTGATCAACATATTTTCTATGTCTTGATTAGCACGCTCCACTGATCCTTGACTTTGGTTATGTCTTGCCTTTCCATGTACGATTTTTACAACCGGCCACATGGAGCATAAACTCTCAATAACTTGGTTAGAGAATTCTCGACCATTATCGGAATGAAGGATGCTCGGCGCTCCAAAAGTGGTGAAAATATCCAAAAGATGGTATGCAACTTCTACGGCGCGTTTAGCTTGAAGCGCACGAAAAATCACAAATTTGGTAAGATGGTCTTGGTAAACTAAAATAAATTTATAATTTCCATCTGGAGTAGTTTGTAGATCTATTAGATAAACTTGACAGCGTGAGTTCATTTCACTGTGAAGTATAGGTTTGACGAAAATGCCCTTTTTCAAAGTCTTCTGTTTCTTTTGGCAAAATTGACATAGCTTTAAATATGTCATAATGGCCTCAACTGTTACATTTTTATACTTGCGGTTACATTCATAAAGCATCCGTATCCTTCTACCGTGGCCAACAGCAACATGCGTTTCTTCGAGAATGTCGAATAAGTCCTCGTAACAAATGTAATACCTTATTACTCCACCCTCCTCCTTCGTAGGCGCAATTAGTTTTTCTTCGCCGCCTATAGTAAATTTCGTAACGCTTTATACGTCTGTAATGAACAGCTTGTTTCTTTTTCATGTTCTTTACAGCTTTTACTTATTCCAAACATTTTGCGTTTTTGTCCCTATTAAGATAAAAGTTCTTATCAATCTTGCTTGCAACGAGCTCGTCCATTATTTCATTAAATCTCTGTTTTACACTCATCTTAATTCAAAAATAACTTTTAAACATAGAAATCTCGAACAAGATTAGAATTAACGTGCACCTTCTAACGTGTCAAACAAAAAAATGCGGCGAGCGAAGGCAGCTACGCATAAAATTTTAGATATATTTATAAGCGTTAAATTTAAATGCGACAATAATGAGATCTTATGAGAAAAACGATAGTCACAAATGATCGAATTTTAACTTTCAAGATTGCGATAACTAAAAAAGTTACAGTAAGAAACGAAAAATGTAAACGCCATTAAATTAGTCAAACAATTCTGCACTATAATATCTGTAAAAATTTCAAATATATTTATAAGCGTTAAATTTAAAGGCGACAATAATGAGATCTTATGGGAATAACGATAGTCACAAATAATCGAATTTTCACTATAAACATTGGGATAAAAGTTACGGTCAGAAACAAAAAATTCAAACGCCATTAGATTCGTCAGACAATTTTGCACTATAATTCGTGAAAAAATTTCAGATATATTTATAAGCGTTTAGTTTAAATGCGACAATAATCTGATCTAATGGGAATAACGATAGTCACGATAATAATATTTTTACTCTTAAAATTGCGATAACTCGAAAAGTTACAGTCAGAAACGAAAAATTCATATGCCAGTAGATTTGTCATAAACTATAAGAGTATTATAGAATCATTATAAATGATTCTTGAAAAAGCCGATTTATAATTCGTTTAGAAACTTACATTCAAAACATTTAATTTATTACATACACTTTTTTAACATTAAAATCTTACATATTTATTATTCAGTTGAGAATTTAGAAAAAAACTGTACAAAATAAATCGAAGAAATGTCGATAAACTTCGCAAATTTCTAATTTGTTTCAATATAATTATTTTGGTTTGTACGGTCGAATAATCTTGCGAAGTTTATTCAATTCGGAAATTCGTTCCCATTTTTGGTTGATAGTAATCAGCTGGAAAATATATGTTCAAATAATATTTATATTTAGATTTCATTCAAAATTTATTGTTCGATAGTTTAAAAAAGTCATTTTGTTCATAATATCTGTTGAATAATAATACAATTTTCACATTTTTAAACCAAGTCTGTCTACACTTTTAATTGGTATTATTTCTTCAACAAAATAATTGTTGGTCTTACACGCTTCTAATTATCGTGTTAATTTAATTTATAATTTANAAAAAGTCATTTTGTTCATAATATCTGTTGAATAATAATACAATTTTCACATTTTTAAACCAAGTCTGTCTACACTTTTAATTGGTATTATTTCTTCAACAAAATAATTGTTGGTCTTACACGCTTCTAATTATCGTGTTAATCTAATTTATAATTTCAAAGAGGTATTAATAAAATGTTTTTTTTTTCCACAGAAAATTAGTTTTAAATGGACGAATAAATCTATTTGAAGAGAAGTGTTTAGTCACTCGATAGATCTCATAATCTTCCGTATATTTCGGAACGTATAGTCTTTGTCACGCGTAAGCATTTATCTGTAAAACTTTGGATACTTTAATTTAACAAAAGTTAAATTCTATTAATAGATTGGTAGTTAAAAAGGGGAGTTACAGTATTCCGAGTCTAATCTTTTTCCGGTTCAAAGGATTATTATAAAATGGAAACTTTTATTCACAGACACGAGAATATTAGATTGTCAATTGATATTACTGTAAACGCGAATGTATATGCAAGGGATGATACGCAAAAATCTCTCTTCCGCGACAGGGAGGCGCAAAAGTCACGAAATTCGGTGAAGAATCCAAACGTTTTACATTAAATTTCGTGGCGACGCAACAATAAAACTGCGACAATTCGTTGCGAGCGGTCAATTATTGTTATTGCGAGCGGTTTGATTTTTCTGTTCGTGCGTTTAAAAGTGATTTATTCGAAGCGTTTTCTGAGTTTTGCATCAATTGCAGCCATTTTATCGGTAAGATCAGACCACGAACTTTCTAAATCTAGGTATTTTTGAACATTGTTAAGCCGAATGTCGAAATTAGCGGCAATGATTTTTCCACAAAGTTCCATTTACATAACAATTGATGGGTTTTGGTTACAGAGACGAATGTGCTTTTCCCGCTCATTTTAGGAAATACTTTTCACCCTTTTAATTGTTAATTTTCCAATCGAATTGTTAAAAATTAGTAATTGCTAAAGCAAAATGGGAATTAATAAATTTAAAACAAGTCTATGTTTAGTAATATAAAATTAAGTAATATTGAGTAAGTAAAATAAAAGTAAGTGCACTAATACACCGACTTACGCTACCCCGACTTACGGTATTAAACACAGCAGATATTCACTTAATAACGATTTGTTAAATATAAATATAAGGAAAAATTCGCCGCTGAACCCATGCCGCTGGGGCCAAGTCAGTTGCGCTCCGCTATTATGTTTGCGTCGCAGCGTGCAGTCTGCCTTCGCACCACTGGCAGCCTTTTTTTTTCCAACTCAAACGGTCCGCCATCAAACTTGAGTTGCAGCGAGCAGATTGAGTTCGAATCACCTTTCGCTTTTTTCTTTGTTTTTTCGCTCATTCATCAAGCTTGCGTTGCAACAATGAAGTCCTGGGTTCGCGCCTTCACTCGCCTTTCTCTTTTTTCCTCTTTAAAATATCATTCCTTTTGGCAGTTACGTCCACACACAGCTAATTTACATAATTTCGAACATCGCATTTTAAAATAACTATTGGGTTTCTGTAAATCAATTGATTAATATATTCATTCGTAATACCCGTTTTAATGTATTGCCATCTATTGGCAGGATATTTAACGAACCGATAAAACTAACTATGATTTTTAGAAAAAAAATATAACTTTAAAAAATATATATTATATTTACTTAATAACGTTTTGTTAAATCAATGCGACAATAATCAGATCTTATGGGAAAACTAATAGTCACGGATGATCGAATTTTCGCTTTAAACATTGCAATAACTCTAAAAGTTACAGTCAGAAACGAAAGATTCGAACGCCATTACATTCGTTATACGATTCTGCACTAGAATTCGTGAAAAGATTTCAGATATATTTATAAGCGTTTAATTTAAATGCGACAATAGTGAGATTTTATGAGTAAAACGATAGTCACGAATAATCGAGTCTTCANTTCAAATTCGTGGCAGCTATGACTTACGGTTATGCAAGAACGACAGCTACCCACCGAATGCTTTCAATAGGCAGTTAGTGTAATCGATACAAAAAAGTTGAATTCGCATAAATTTGGACTTTTGTTATTCTAGTCGACATTTAAAATGAAAATCATTTGTTTGGATGCGATTTTAATTTATGCAGCGAGAGAAGTAAGATGTGGGACCCCGCAAAACGAGATACTCTCATTCACTACAGACGTTTGAAAGACGTAAAAATCAACTTTCGAAAATTGCCAACTGTAATTCCTGTAGATGTAGTCAGTGAGTGAATTTTTCACTAGTCGCTGCTGTGACTATCGGTACTGCAAAACGGCCCTTTTGCTATGGAATTGATGAAGTCATCGCTGTATAGAAATTTTAGATATATGTATAAACGTACAGTCTAGACGCGAATATACAAGTTGCTATTTAAAAATAATGTATAGCAACAATAATCAAATTTTGATGTTACAAACCGCGATATTTTCGAAGGTTACAGTGACAGACTAAAAATTTATAATCTATTAAATTCGTCAGACGATTCTGCACTATAATATGTATAAACATTCTAGGTATATGTATAAATGTTCAGTCTAGACGCGAATATACAAGTTGCTAATAAATAATGATGTATAGCCACAATAATTAAATTATGATTTTATAAACCGCAATATCTCCAAAAGTTACAGTCACAGACTAAAAATTTATATGCGATTAGATTTGACAGACGATTCTGCACTAGAATGTGTATAGAAATTTTAGATATATGTATAAATGTTCAGTCTAGACGCGAATATACAAGTTTCTATTAGAAAATAATGTATAGCCACAATAATCAAATTTTGATGTTATAAACCGGGAAATCACCAAACGTTACAGTCAGAAACTAAAAATTTATATGCCATTAGATTCTTCCGACGAATTTGCACTAGAATATGTATAGACATTTTAGATATATGTATAAATGTTTAGTTTAGACGCGAGTATAAAACTGCTATTTAAAAATGATGTATAACCACAATAATTATATTTTGATGTTATAAACCGGGATATCACCAAACGTTACTGTCAGAGACTATAAATTTATATGCCTTTAAATTCGTCAGACAATTCTGCACTAAAATATGTATAGACATTCTAAATATATGTATAAATGTTTAGTTTAGACGGGAGTATACAAGTTGCTAATAGATAATGATGTATAGCTACAATAATTAAATTTTGACTTTATAAATTGCGATATCTCAAAAAGTTACAGTCACAGACTAAAAATTTATATGCCATTAGATTCGACAGACGATTCTGCACTTGAATATGTATAGACATTCTAGATATATGTATAAATGTTCAGTCTAGACGCGAATATACAAGTTGCTATTGGAAAATAATGTATAGCTACAATAATTAAATTTTAATGTTATGAACCGGGATATCACCAAACGTTACAGTCAGAGACTAAAAATATATATGCCATTAGATTCGTCAGACGATTCTGCACTAAAATGTGTATAGAAATTCTAGATATATGTGTAAATGTTCAGTCTACACGCGAGTATACAAACTGCTATTAAAAAATGATGTATAGCCACAATAATCAAATTTTGATGTTATGAACCGCGATATCTCCAAAAGTTACAGTCACAGACTAAAAATTTATATGCCATTAGATTTGTCAAACGATTCTGCATCATGATGTGTATAGAAATTCTAGATATATGTGCAAATGTTCAGTCTAGACGCGAGTATACAAAGTGCTATTGAAAAATGATGTATAGCCACATTAATCAAATTTTGATATTATGAACCGGGATATCTTGAAAAGTTACACTCACAGACTATAAATTTATATGCCATTAGATTCGTCAGACGATTCTGCACTAGAATGTGTATAGACATTCTAGATATATGTATAAATGTTCAGTCTATACGCGAGTATACAAACTGCTATTGTAAAGTGATGTATAGCCACAATTATCAAATTTTGATGTTATAAACCGCGATATCTCCAAACGTTACTGTCACAGACTATAAATTTATATGCCATTAGATAAGTCAGACAATTCTGCACTAGAATATGTATAGAAATTTTAGATATATGTGTAAATGTTTATTCTAGACGCGAGTATACAAGTTGCTATT
>NW_019385766.1:177346-177958 GCF_000671375.1 Centruroides sculpturatus
AAAATGATGTATAGCTACAATAATCGAATTTTGACTAAATAAACCGCGATATTTCCAAAAGTTACAGTTACAGACTAAAAATTTATATGCCATTCGATTCGTCAGACGATTCTGCACTAGAATACGTATAGACATTCTAGATGTATGTATAAATGTTCAGTCTAGACGCGAGTATACAAACTGCTATTGGAAAATGATGTATAGCCACAATGGTCAAATTTTGATGTAATAAACCGCGATATCTCCAAACGTTACTGTCACAAACTAAAAATTTATATGCCATTAGATTCGTCAGACAATTCTGCACTAGAATATGTATAGAAAGTCTAGATATATGTATAAATGTTCAGTCTAGACGCGAGTATACAAACTGCTATTGAAAAATGATGTATAGCCACAATTATCAAATTTTGATGTTATAAACCGCGATATCTCCAAAAGTTACAGTCACAGAATAAAAATTTATATGCCAATAGATTCGTAAACGATTTTGCATCAACATGTGTATAGAAATTCTAGATATATGTATAAATGTTCAGTCTAGACGCAATTATACAAACTGCTATTTGGAAAATGATGTATGCCCACAATTATCAATTTTGATGTTATAAA
>NW_019385766.1:178368-240305 GCF_000671375.1 Centruroides sculpturatus
CAGACGATTCTGCACTAGAATATGTATAGAAATTCTAGATATATGTATAAATGTTCAGTCTAGACGCGAATATACAAGTTGCTATTTGAAAATAATGTATAGCCACAATAATTAAATTTTGACTTTTTAAACCGCGATATCTCCAAAAGTTACAGTCACAGACTAAAAATTTATATGATGTTAGATTCGTCATACGAATCTGCACTAGAATGTGTATAGACATTCTAGATATATGTGTAAATGTTTAGTCTAGACGCGTGTATACAAACTGCTATTGGGAAATGATGTATAGTTACAATTATCAGAGTTTGATTATATAAACCGCGATATCTCCAAAAGTTACAGTCACAGACTAAAAATTTATATGCCATTAGATTCGTCAGACGATTCTGCACTAGAATATGTATAGACATTTTAGATATATGTATAAATGTTTATTCTAGACGCGAGTATACAAGTTGCAATTGGAAAATAATGTATAGCCACAATAATCAAAGTTTGATGTTATAAACCGCGATATCTCCATAAATTACAGTGACAGACTAAAAATTTATATGCCATTAGATTCGTCAGACGATTCTGCACTAGAATATGTATATTTGAAAAAATATATTTGAAACAAACTTATTATACCATTTTTAAAAGAGGTTCTTAGAATATCCATTTAATAAATATTTATTGTATGTTTGTTCTGTTTCATTTTCTGTATTTTTTTTCATTGTAATTTTTGATAATATTTTCTCTATCTCCATTTTAAAGACATTTTCTTTAATTGTTAACAAACAGTATGATATATAATTAATAGATTTTTTAACATTACATAACTGTTCATACTTACAAAATTGATATTTTTATCTGCTCTTGTAATTGTTTTGTCCAGATAATTAATTTCTTTATTTTTTTCAGATTCTATTTCAAATTGAATATTTTTGTGTAATTTATTGGCATATTCATTTATCTTCTCTGCTGAATTATATCTGTATTAGAAACCTAGAAAATATCTTTAACATATCAGGCATAAAATTGCACATCGTAAAAATTGCAATTTTCCTATCAATCTGGGACATACACATTTCTGCTAATTTAGGTCCTAAAACTGACCCCATCAGTATTCCATCTTCTAGCGTGTAAAATGTATTTAAAACACTAATCAAATTTATCTTCGCAAATAACTTTTTTAAAGTTTTTATATATTCAGGAACTCTACCTATTTAATGCTTGTTTAATAATAATTAGTGTTGTAACGAATAGTGTATTCGGCCAGGAGCGTGGCCGAATATTTGGCCAAACTATTCGGCTTGATTAACGCATGTATGAAAATTGGCGTGCAAACCGCATTATGGCAAGGACCCTGCTCTCTATTGCCCGCTGTCACTATGCTTCTCCAATCGTGTTAATTTTTGACAGTTGTAGCGGGCAGACATGAGCGTCATGGCAGTATGTGATAAACGATGATATCAAATGTGGATAACAATGAAATGACCTACACGTGTAAATAATGGAAAAAGAACAGAGAAGGACCGTGAAGTGAAAATAAATATGAAATTGAGTTGATAACATAATTCGAACAAGTTGAGGCAGCTTATTGCCGCAAAGTTTGCGGCCATCAATGCCAAACAATTGTTGTCATAGACTTCGGAAAGCTAAATGCTTGTAATGATAGTCACGGGCGAAAGCCTGGAGTTGTTCGGGCTACCAAACTGTCTCGAATCTGTGAAATCATAACTGTGACATATATCGACGTCCTATCTGTCTGTTTTCTCCGTTATCACCAGGCTATGAGTCACGTATTTGTAAAATGGGAAATCTATGACGGAAAAGTGATGAATCGAAAGTATTGTGAGCACGTATTATGATGTATGCATAGGCATATGTGGACTAGAGAGATAGAGGAAAGAGAAAGGAAAGAGCAAAGACGAACGCTTAAAAAGAAGGATGGGCAGGATCAGACCCTCAGATGTGTGACGATTCTCGAACGAATAGGTGTGTACGTGAGCTGATCTTTGTAATTATAAATTGTGAATACAAGTGACTAATATTATTTTTTTTATTTATTTTGTGCATGTTATAAGTTATAAATAAATATAAACAAACAACACCAACCTGATAACATTAAATCTAAATACCAAAATGATTAATTTACTGTGTTTTCGTTATTTCTTACTCCTGTTTTTAGGTATTCGGTATTCGGCCGAATAGTGATTAAATATTTGGTATTTGGCCGAATAGCGAAAAATAGGCTGAATACTGAATAGTAACCGAATATTCGTTACATCACTAATAATAATAAGTTTAATGGAAGGATACATTGATTTAATCTCCAACCTCATTATTTGATATGATGGATGTATTTTTTTTTAATAATCTGTTGATCTAGGTATCTCCTTTTCAGCAATATTAACTATAATAAGAACACACCTGAATTCTATTTGCAGAGTTTTTTCTCTTTATTTCAAATGTTTTCAGCCTATTTGGATAGGCCATCTTCAGGTTTTCATTCATCGTTCCAAAATGGAATCATTTGTTCGAATTTTATTTTGATTTGAATTTTTGAAATGTGTTAACAACTTTTTGTATATTACATAAATAAACAAAATAAATAAAATATGTCACTAAACGTGCTAGATATTAGCAAAAATTAAATAAAAATTTACATGCGTTTAAAATATAACTTCCTATAACCTCCAGTTCCTATTTTATGGATTATTAAAACCCATACATTTTTCGATTTTGTATTTCCATGCTGTTGGTAATGCATTTGCATCTTTTGCATTTAGACAGCGGTTCCTCATTTTACTTCTGTATATCTCTATTTTTTCCATTTCCATCACAATGGACGGTGAGTGCATCGTTCTTATGATTTTTGCTTCATCCCATTTGCTTCCCACGGGAAATACTCATGGGAATTTTAGGAAAATAAATATCGGGTTAAGAGGATTTTTAACCAAAATACCAGTATAAAAATTACAAACAACAATTAACACCTCAATACTACTTCCAGCAGTCAAAAGATTTTAATAATTTAACGTTTTCGGCCGTCTTTTAGAGGCCCTCCTCAGGATGAAACATTAAAAAAACATTTTTTTTTAATGTTTTATCTTGAGGAGGGCCTCTAAAAGACGGCCGAAAATGTTAGATTATTAAAATCTTTTGACTGCTAGAAGTAGTATTGAGGTGTTAATTGTTGTTTGTAGTATATTGTTCCAGTTTAAGTGTGTTAGTTTTTTGTCTGGTATAAAAATTAATTACCGGTAAATTTACCGGGGTATAATTTTTCTAATTTACCAGTATACCAGTTACTGGTAATGCAATCACTAGTATGTACGTATGACACACTCATATTTTTCAATGATTTCCGTCTTCAATTCAATCATGTTTCTGGCCTTCTTTGAAGGGCTGCTGGCTCTGGAAACTTTCTTTGGTCCCATGATGGAGCTAAAAGGAAAGGAAAGCAATGGAATTGTTTGGCTAGATGTGCAGGATAATGCTCACACACTCACTTTTTCACTTTGTAATATTCTTTATTTATAGAAGCCTCGGCACCGCTAGGCATCACCGAGGTGAAGTACATAAATTAATAACATTATTTATATTGGTTGTAATTTATACATAGTTTTATGCATAGAATAATTTCAAGTTACAAATAAATTTGGTATTTACATAGATTATTGAACGACAATTCTTTTGATCAATCATTAAAACTATACATATAATAAACAGTTAACAAAATTGCAAGTGTAGAATTATCTAAGTTACAAATATACCGGGTACAGTAGCCAATCAAAAACTTGGCACCTACACGAAGATATGCTTCATGTTTACAACTGGTAAATATGAACAGTTTTGTCTGGAGGACAGCTGTTTGTAGTACACTTTACCTTACCATAGTCCTTTTGAAATACATATTGACAAGTTCTTTAAATACTTGAGACAGTTTTTTATCATTTATTAGAACATTCAAGTTGCAAGGCCAGGAAATGTCTGTAGGCAGGGAAACAATGATGTTCTGGCGCTTGTCATCTAACATGGGACACTGTAGTAAGTAGTGTTTGACACCGTCTGGAACGCCACAAATTTCACAGTTTTCTTCTGATGACTTGTTGAACCTGTAGAGATAGCTCTGGAACCTACCGTGCCCCATATAGAATTGGGTAATATTATGTCCAATGTCATGACTGATGAAAGTTGAAACTATGGGAAAAAAGTCCCTCGTTATGCTACTATTGTTAACATCCCATTTGTGCTGCCAAATGGTCAGTGCATTTTCTTTGAGTCGCCGGATTATATAGCTGTGAGGCATTGCTGTGTAACTTGGATTGCAGTTAGCAGTTGAAGCACAGCGAGCCAGATCGTCTGCTCGTTCATTCCCGTAGACACCGGTATGACCTCTTACCCAGATGATTGCAAAACTGTTATAGTTTTTAGATATATCTTGCAAGATTTGGTTAACGATGGGGTGGCGCCAATTGTAGTTACAGATCGATTGTACTGACGAACTAGAGTCCGTGAAGAGATTAATATTAACTCCTTTGTAGTTGTCGTTACACCACCTTATAGCAGAGAGAATAGCCCAAAGTTCCGCCTGATAAACAGAGCAGAAGTTGTCTAGCTTGTCCGAGGAGTTATGGACTTCATTATTATCATGATAGGCAACGAAGGCACAGCCTACCTCTTCTTCCTGCTTCGAGCCATCCGTGAAAATAGTAAGAGTTTGGTCTGGAATTGTAGAACCTGTAGAATCTTCATTGTAGAACCTGTAGATTGTAGTTGGTCTGGCCAAGGGTTGGTTGCAATAAAAGGCCAGTCCTGTGGTGCTAGGCCATGTTTACAGTGAAGATTTTGTTCAATGTTTTCAAAAACCTCGTTATTAATATTTATATTAATGCCTTGTCTCATTTTCCATCTTTGTGAAGCTATTTCAATGTCCTGCACAATTGGCAATTTTCCTGCGATAACCTGCATGGCTGCTGTTGAAGTGGTAGAGTATGCTCTGCATATTCTAAGTAGTGCTTTTCGCTGGGCGCTTTGAAGTTTTCTGTCTATGTGGACCTGACCCAGGCCCTCGGCCCAAACTGGGGCCGCATAGGAAATCATAGGCGAAAATACAGAATCGTAAATCACGCTCATGATTTGGGGACTCAGACCCCATTTCGTCTTTGCCACCTTTGACATTGTGTTAAAGAGCAGGTTAGTTTTATTGCAGATATTCTTCACATGGGAGAGCCAACTTAGCTTATGGTGTAGAGCAGGGCTTCTTAATCTTTTTTTATTCACGACCCCATTTATGACTGTGATATTTTTCGCGACCAAAAAAAAAAATCTAAAATAAAAATATATACAAATTTGCAAAAACAATAATGGTGTACTACCACAGTTCACTCTTGCGTTACAATGCAACAGAGACAACTGAATACACTGAATAGTGACAACACTACACTAGTTCACACTAGTGTTGCTGAATTGTTGTCTCGCTGCATCAGAAGTGACACAAAGCGTGCCATTTTCAAACTCTCACAAATTATTTTTAATATTTTGCATTAAAATCTTGCAACCCCAAAATTTCGCTAAGCGACCCATAGTTTAAGAAGCCCTGGTGTAGAGTAATACCTAAGTATTTCAGAGTTTGTACCACTCTAACGCTGGTACATCCCATTTTTATTGTTGGGACTCTTCTGTACAAGTGTGGTGCTTTGGGCCTAGTAAAAATAATCCCTTTGGTCTTATTCAGGTTGAATTCTAACTTATTCCTTTTACCCCATTGCAGGATTTTCTCAAGCACATCATTGGCCTTCTTTTCCAGTTCAGCCCGGGAGAAAGCCGTCACCAACACCATGGCGTCATCCGCATAGGCCACTGTCCACACATTCATTCATTCATTTATTCATTCAATCTTTATTTAAGTACAATAGTACATCCCTGACCCCGCATGTAGCATTATCAGGGTAGATATACAGATAAATATTACAATTACAGATAAAATTTCAATACAATTAAATATATGAAGGAGAAAAGAGAGTGAACAATACAATTGAATATACATAAATTACAAACCCACAGAGAATCAACATACACACAAATTGTGTGTAGGAAACTGTGGGAAGCAGGCAACACCTGTGCCTAAAAGCAATAACGATGTTAATGGTATACTTAATGATGCAGATCCACTTTGTGAGCTGCAAAAGATTGTTGAATATAAATAAAATACAGGTAAAAAAATACAGTCAATAAAATTATTAACAAATGAGTGAAAAATATAAACAACACTATTCGTGTGTAGAACATTCACCCCAAAAGGAAATCAAGAAATCGTGACAAACTTTTCGCATGCAGAAACTAGACAAGGAAGGTTTGTACACTAGATCAGCAGCACACTACAATTAGCATGCAGAATATAATCTGGAAATAATAGAAGCTCTGTAATTACAATAAGTTGGACAGCTTTTGTCCATGGCATTATGATCAGTTGTGTTCACATGTTTTCCAATACAATTAGTGCACTTTGGTGCCTCCTCTTTATTTTTGCAATCTTTGAAAAGGTGATAGCCACCGCAATGGCTACAAATAGAATTCTGGGAAGAACAGTTATTGGCGAAGTGACCAAATTTAAGGCACTTAAAGCACTGATAAATAGGAATGTAATCAAAAATTGAGCATCTGCTCCACTCAATAAATACTTTTCTTTTTTCCATAAAAATTCCTCTTATTTTAGGGGATAGCTCCAGCACCCAGGACTGTAATTCAGGGTCTCTTTGTTTAATCTGAAAGCGGATGGCTACCTCTTCTTCAAATTGCTTAAATTCATAAGTATTAGTAAGCTCGACGTTTTGTTCATAAATGCACTTGCCCAAATTTTCTCTCTTTATTGTAATTGGAACATTCACTATTTTAACAAGGGGGCGCCGACTTTTCCCAATTTTACTACTTAACTCAGGAACCAATTTCACGTTACATTGTAGGACTTGTAGATCTTCCTCATTCTCAACATTAACTGCTAAACCTCCATTTCTAATACTTCTGATGTTATTGATACCCACACCCATCTCTATGGGAGAGGTTCTTTTTAACAGAATTTCTTTTGTTTTCTCTGAACTATCTTTGTTATTGTTGTTATAGATAAGTAAAGTATGTTTATTTTTTCTAGGTTTCAGGGTAGGTTTGTTATCTTTAGTAGCTCTCTTCACCACATCACTGTAACTAGGAACAGGAGAACAATTCAATTTACCCAGGTTTTCAGTGAATATTTTCTCTATTTGATCTTTAAAGCTTTCAAGTTTATCATCATATTTATCCTCTTGTATTTTAGAAATCTCCAAGATATCATCTTTTCTAGCCAGTTTAGTGAGAGTCTGCTCCAGAATATTAGTCATGCAACTTTTTTTTATTTTCTCAACAGCCAAATTAATGACCTCTGTAAACTGTTTCGCAATATGTCGAACCGAATCCTTAGCGCCCAACTTACAACTATAATTATTGGTACAATATCTCTTTAAGTCGTCCAACAAATCATTTGATTGACTCGTAAATTCTTCAACTAAACTTTCAGACATTTTAATTAAACAGCAAAGTAAATCTAAAGTTCCAATAAATACAACCTTAATAAAACGTTAACACTTTCTATTCCGTTAAAATCCGGCGCCGAGCAGTCTGTTGTCAAAAGCCGTTGGAGACCGTTGGGGTCAATGACTCAAACGTCCAGTAAGAACAAGCTTCTTAAATAAAAACTACAATCACTTAAAAACTAAAGCAGATTTCTAAACAGAATTTTCACAGGATGTGTCCAGAAAAGTCTACTGTTCGATAAACACAAATTAATTGGGGGATGGAAGAAAACTGACCCGATGTGGGCCTCTAAGTTCCACAAGTGTAACCCTTATTATCCAAAAAACTAATGGGCCAATTCCAACCAAACTTGGGTGGCCTACTCACCACAGGTCAGTGGTTCCATTGACGTCATCATTTCCGGGAAATCGATCTTTAATCATCCGGTAAGTCGATCCGTAAATTTTGTACTTTAGTTAAACCATATTTCAGAAAAAAATGGGTCCACAATAAAATTTTTATATCCACAGAGTCACCACAAAAAGATCAATCAGGTAATACACAAAATATCGCATTAAAATCACTTTAAGACATCAAGAACTCAAAAAATCCAGGAGCTCAACTTTTACACTGCACTCTGCTTCACGGAACAGTCCACTGTTCCCACTGTCCACACAATGAGAAACAACGCCACACTGAGCAATAGAACACATGGGTCACTCTTTAGTCACAAAATTAGCAGCGAGGTCATGTGAGTACGCCGATGAAATCTGAGGCAAAAGACAAAAACTGAGACAAATTTTTCATGGAAAAAATCTACAAAAACTAAAACTGACCATAACTGAATTCAATGAAAACTGAGATATTACTGTATTTTTGATCTGAAATTAGTAGTGTCTTATCCCTGTACATTATACTTTTCTTGATAACAAAAGAGTCATGCTGGTCATTTATGTAATTCTATTTAGGGGAAATTTTTGAATTGAAATCATGTACTTACAGTCTAGACTGCAAGTTCATATATAGTTAATTGGGCCTCCTGTGCATAAGCTTTCCATATCTGGTCTTGACTTTTATCTATCTAGCATTGTTATTGAGATTAAGGAAGGACTGGCCAACTTTATAGGTCTATAATTTTTTCAAATTGCAACCCAATTACAGAATGCATATTCTCAAACAACCCTATTAATTAATTAATTAATTAAATTGTGCTAAGGAATAATACACAGCATCCATACCAATCATTACATTATTTTATCAACCATATGTACCAGGGGTATAAGCTTAAATCCGCTGTTTGCTAATAGATGGCGTAAGCGAGCGTATTAAGTTACCATGACGACGCCATGTTGGTTTTTTAATGATTTTGACGTCTGTCAACATTAATCAGTGCACATCATCAGATATTTCATAAAACAACATATATTTTTTTCTTTGTAATCATGTCTACTTTCGTGCCAGAAAAAGAGCATATGCGGGAAGCTTTGCTTTTCTGCTTTAATTTGAAGAAATCGGCTGCCGAAGTACATCGAATGCTTGTGGAGGCTTATGGCGACAGAGCTTTATCGGAAACCACGTGCAGAGATTGGTTTCGTCAGTTCAAAGATGGAAATTTTTATCTGAGTGACAAGAAGCGTGAAAATCGGCCCAGGAAGGTTGAGGACCATCAACTGCAGGCTCTTTTGGATGAGGACGATACCCAATTGCAAAAAATGCTTGCCGAGCAATTGGGTGTTACTTAACCAGCCATTTCCATGCGTCTACGTGCCATGGGAAAGATTCAGAAGATCGGAAAATGGGTGCCGCATGAATTGAACGATAGGCAGATGTAGCGATGCCAAAACACATGCGAAATCTTGCTCGCCAGACAAAAAAGAAAGTCGTTTCTGCATCGATTGTAACTGGCAATGAGAAATGGATATATTTTGAGAATCTTAAACGCAAGAAATCGTGGGTTGATCCAGGCAAACCATCAACATCTTTCCCAAGGCCAAATCGCTTTGGACGGAAGACAATGCTGTGCATTTGGTGGGATCAGCAGGGTATTGTCAACTATCATCTGTTGAAACCTGGTGAAACTGTCAAAGTTCACCGCTACCACCAACAACTGATCAAATTGCACTGTGCTCTGCGTGAAAAAAGGCTGGATTATCAGCAAAGACACGACAAGCTGATTTTCCTCCACGACAATGCACTATCTCATGTGTCAACATTGGTCCGAAACTACTTGGAGACACTCAACTGGGAGGTGCTACCCCATCCTGCTTATTCACCAGACCTGGCCCCTTCCGACTATCACCTCTTTTCATCGATGGGCCACGCACTTGCTGAGCGGCACTTCGATTCTTACGAAGACGTCCGAAAATGGCTTGATGAGTGGTTTGCCTCGAAAGAGAAGAAATTTTTTTGGCATAGTATCCACACATTGCCCGAGAGATGGAACAAATGTGTCACTAGTGAGGGAAAGTACCGTATTTTTACGAGTATAAGTCGCACCTTTTTTACTACTTTTTGGGGCTCAAAATCATGGTGCGTTTTATACTCGACAGGTAACCATTTTTACAGTGAAATTATCTACAGTAGTGGTCCACTCTAGGGACCACTACTGTGCAGTGATCCGTTAAGCACATGGTCCCTCAACCGAATGGCTAGAGTACCTAGATTATTAGAATAGAGACACACGAGTCATTGCCGCCATGTTCTGTCAACTGTCATTGTGTGACCTCTGAGTTTACATTAAGAAATGACGATTATTTCAGTTTAACAAAGGTATCGATTCATCCATCCATCATATTCTTGAATAAAAAAAACGAATAAAATGCATCCGTCATATTCTTGAATAAAAAACAAATAAAATGCAATCGCCATTAAAAAAGTTTTTTTTTAAATTTTCTGTCTCAAAATAGGAGTGCGTCTTATACTCGACAGCGACTTATACTCGTAAAAATATGGTACTTTGAATAAATTTGTTTTTACTTTCTAAGAAAAAAATGTGTGTTTTTCTGACTAAAAAACAGCGGATTTAAGCTTATACACCTATGTATAATATAAAAGCAGTGATGTAAACAATATTCTTTATTTATTTATTTGTTTATTTATTTGATCTTTAAAGTCACACCTCGTCCTATATATGAGGTCATCTTATATGCAGGTAAATACAGTATATTTGTCCTTAGCAAAATATTATATTTTTAGGGCATTTTCATAAACGTTTTTACTTTATCGAAAAATAACAATATTTGTTTTAATGAAATTCTGATACTGGCTATACAATGTACAGTATTTTACAATTTCAAATATTTCATTTTTCAGATATTTCAAATTTCTTAAAATTTAGTTTTAAGAAAACTGATAATTCTCTTGAGAATTATGTAATACATTACAAAATTATTCAAAATTAACTTAAATTAAATGTACACATTTAATAAATAAGTTTCAATATTCCATTTTCTTCAAAATATGTAGCACAACATTTTACATCCAATTATATAGATAAGTGTTCTGCAACCAGTGTGCTGTCACACAGTGAAAGGTGTTACATGAACTTTTACATATTCTGTTAATTTCACGTTTTATTTATGTATTTTTATCACAGTTGTTGTGTTTCTTAAGCTTGTATTTCATTCTCTGTTGCAGCATTGATGAAATAAGATGATGATTGTTTATTTTTTATTACAAGCCACGCATTTTTATGTATTCTAAGAAATTATATGTAAAATAAATTTGCTCACAGGTGTTGATGTCTGTTTAATAATAATAATAATAATAGGTTAGTGGCATTATGTAATTCTATTAATAGTATCATATCATACATTTTTGAGGGAAATAACATTTTAGTGTGCCGCAAGTAGAAAAACGTTGTGGAACACTGATATAGATGAATCAATTGCTTCTGTATTAAATATACAGTATGTAATGTTCACAAGGAACCAGGGCTGTGGAGTCACGTAAAAATCTACCGACTCCGACTTGGACTTTTCCTTGCCATCCGACTCCAACTCCAACCAGGGGCGGACTTGTTACCGAAAGAAACCCAGAAATTCTGATGTCATTGCGTGACCTCAGAATAAAAGATTCAATAAATAGAGTTGTAATAAAGATAGAGCATAGAAACTTTTTATTCCAAAGCTAAAAGACTCCTCTAAGAAATATATAAATATGTATTCGATAATTTTTACTTTTCCAGCTGTTATATATAACAGAGGGAAAGTGTAGCACTCGGTCAAAAAATGACCCCTCCCAAATTTTTGCATTTTTGGACTCGGGAATACCTTGAAATTTCGAGATATGCAAAAGATTTGAGGTTTTTTCTTATGTGTGGATGTTAGACTGTGTGGGAGGGGCATGATTTTGTTCACCCCATTTGAAGCCTAATAATTTCTGTGGTCAGAGTGGTCGGAATCGGAGTCAGATGGTTTAACACAGGAGTTAGTTATTAAGTGTTAAAGTGGTTGAACTAAATCGTGTCCCCATATACATTCTAACATCTTAGGTGAGAACATCTTAATGGGTTTTACTGTACTATCATAAAATGGCTAAAATGCTTACTTTGAGGGTAGAGACGAGTTTTATTTTATTTTTTTTTAATTTTGAATGCTAATAACGAGTAAAATATTCATTAAGAGATATGACACATGACCACTTTTATGTCTTCACCCTGTCGACCTTTAATTAAGAACCAAAATTTAATAGTATTAATGCCCCTTTATACGCAAGCCACAGCACCACATTTTGTTTCTTAAACTTTACCCATTCTGAGATATTGTTTAATATCTCAGAACAGAAAAAAAGAAATTAAACAAATTAGATGCCAACAGACACGCACGAATTTTTTCCCTTTACTGACTTTTTTGAGTGGTTCGGGAGGTCTCCAAATTTGTAGATTTGCAAAAAAAGAACTTGGCGGGTCAAATTTGACACGGTTCCAATATTTTTCCGTTTTATATACATAACAAGTTGGTAAGTAAAAAGGAGTCGGAGTCGGCGGATTTTTTGACGACTCCGGCTAAAACACCAAAACTCCACGACTCCGACTCCGACTCCGACTCCACAGCCCTGCAAGGAACTGAAGATGACTTTTCCCAATACAACAGAAAAATATTAATGGATCCAATAAAACTAAAATTAAAATACAAAATATGAATGATGGTGGGCAATATTTTATAAACAAAAATAAATCATTCTATTACTGAAGGATTAAGACCCTAGCATTGTGTATTAGTTTAGTAAATACACCACCTTACTCCCTCGTAACACTTTCTAATGAATACCTGCATATCCGTCTACCCATGTCTATATTACATAACTGAATTTGGAGCTGTTCATAAGTTATGAAAAATGATTTAAGAGTACTGTATAAATGTATTATGTACTTACAGAAGTTGTCTGAAAATAGAGGACTATCTATGTTAGCAAAACTAACGAATTAAATTATCATCAGATCGTTATAGAAAGTAACCGTTGATCAGTATGATTTGAACTGTGGAATTTCACTTAGTTATCCTTAGAATGACTTAGAAATCTATTCTTTTATTTCTGATGATTTGGTAATGTAACTTATATCTAGTTAAAGATCTTTTTCTCTGTTTAAAAATCTCTCTCTATAAACATTAAAACCTTATATTTAACATTTAACATTGTTGGCCAAGCATTTTATTGGAACAATCTATTGTGATTGACTGCTCAATCATAGAATTATTTTTATCAAGCATGAAGAATACATTTGTAATTTTTATGGGATTGTTAAAGTTTTGTGAAACAAAAAGGAGCAAAACTTGATTTCCACAGTGAATGGAATAAAATACTTTATGGTTAAAGATAAACAGTTTTAGTGTCTGTACTGAGAAAAAGATGAAATAAATATAACTATATTTTGCAGTATAATTTTATGAGTGAGTTAAATTTTTATAAGGGAATAAAAATGAGATGGTTTCCTTTATTTCATGAGTGAAATCTTACTAATTTTGGGGTAAGAAAATCAAATATGACAAAGAAAAATTTTTGGTACTTGTGAATCTTTATCCCAGATGGTGGCGCCGCCCTGGCGACCAACATCTCAACTAGTACTTGTATCCCCTCGAAACAAATTAACTCGACCAGTTGACCTTTCAACAGACACGTGTTTTCCAAACCTTTGTGAGAAAGAAAAAAATGTCTTCATTATACGATTTGCCACGCACCGAAGAAGAATCTGTATTATTTTTTCAAGAAAAAGGTATTTTACCTAGTGCTCGAATATGTAAAAATGGGCATGAAATGAAATTAAATATATCTAAAGGCGTTTGGAGATGCACCATAAGTAGCTGTGATGTAATGATAAGCATCCGTTCTAATAATTGGTTTAGCGGATCACGGATACCATTTTTAACGGCGGTAAGATTTATTTACCATTGGACGGAGGAAGTTACATCTATAAAGTGGTGTCGAAAACATCTAAATATTTGCGACAAAACAACTATAGACTGGAATAGTTTTTTGAGGGAGGTATGTTTTTTACATTTGTTGAAACAACCGAACAGGCGAATAGGCGGTCCCGGAAAAATCGTGGAAATCGACGAAACGCTTTTCACAAGGCGAAAAAGCAACGCTGGATGGGTTCTTCCACAACAGTGGATATTCGGCGGAATATGCCGAAAAACTGGTGATTGTTTTCTCGTTCCAGTTCCTAATAGAGAAGCAACCACACTAATGACAAAAATCGTGGAGCACATTGAACAAGAATCAACAATTTATTCTGACTGTTGGCGAGCTTACAAGACGGATGAATTAGAAAGAGCAGGTTACAGTCATTTTACTGTAAACCATAAATATAATTTCGTTGATCCAACAACGGGTGCTCACACTCAAAACATTGAAAGATTGTGGGGCTCCGCTAAGTGGCGCAACAAAAAACAACGAGGCACGGCTCGCCATCATCTGGAGTCTTACCTTGCAGAGTTTATGTGGAAAAAGTCATTGGGACAAGGAAATGCTTTTGAAAACATATTAAAAGCAATCGCGGAAATATGGCAGCCGCAAACTATATGCCAGTAATATGGAATTATGTAAACGGCTATGTAGACATGTAATATACTTTAAAATAAACGATAATTTAAACTAATTTAATTGTTTGTTAACTTTTTCTTAAAATTATTGCAAAGTTTTAATTAACAACGTTGAAATAACAAAACTAAGTTGATAACACGTGTGTTGGTAGGTTAGCCAGCCGAGTTAATTTGTTTCGAGGGGATACAGGTACTAGTTGAGATGTTGGTCGCCAGGGCGGCGCCACCATCTGGGATAAAGATTCACAAGTACCAAATTTTTATTAGTTCTAGTTTCTGTGATATGAATGGGTGGCAGTATGTCATTTTAATAGCTTAAGAAAAAATAAATACATTTTAATTACATATGCTAACAACATTGAAAGTGCTTTTGAATTTTTTTTTTAATTACAGTTAATTTGTAAGTTTGCTGACCTGGTGGAGATAGGGGACCTAAAATCCCACTTCTCGGCACCAGTGTAAGTTCGCCGACTTCCAGGGGTTATCGTTAATCCCACGTCAGGATGATCTAGGGTTATTCGAGTGTGGGTGTGGCGGAGGAGACACGGATGACAAGAATCTCACAAAAACCCATTTATTTTAAACATAAAAGTAAATTTACACTAAGGAACAAAAATGTTCTTTATACAATTGGAGGTTCGAATTGTCAAAGGTGTTTCTAATGTTGCTCGAAGGAAGGCCCCGGGGCAATGGCAGGTGTGGAGATTCGTCAGTCGGTGTCGGTGGTCTGAGTCCATAGTCACAGGTTACAAGTTGGGCACAACAGGTGGAAAACTGCTTTTGCGCGTTGACTAACCGTGTGCAGTTGCACATTTCAGGAAGTGAGTTTGTCCTTGAAGATCGGGGATTATATCAATCTCCGTTCTATGGTTTGTTTTCTTCTGATTGGCTCTACGTCCTGTTTTTCTCGCTCCCTGATTGGTCCCTCGTCTGTCCCTAAGCAAAAGACAATTCCTGTTCGAGTCACCAGAAAGATCCGCTTCGAAGAATCTACTTGGCACCATCCATTACTCTGAATGCAAAATGTTGATGGAACTTTGGAACTTGTGCTCATATTTACACCATTGTTGTATAGTCTGTGATGTTTTTGAAATTTAACGACACAACGCAATGTCCCTTTTTATCATTAACCTTTCCCCTTTTCAAAATTTCTGTTCAATTATTTGTATACAAGTGACTTGTCAAAGGTCCATCTCTACTGGAGGTCATTCGTTTACAATTATTAATCATTTATAATTATTGCATTCTGTTTACATCAATAGCGTTTTTTTTTCTCTCGTTGCAGTTTCATATGACTAGCACAACTAATCTGATCTTTGATCGGCTTTTAACAATAGGTGATTTTTTTTTCTAGTTTCGTTTTACCAAATTACTATAATAAATCTTTAATATCAACCTGTTTTTGGAACCTCACACATTCTAAGAGTTCTAAATTGATGGAAGAATACCTGGCAGGTGGTTCAGTGTCAAGAGAATTATATGGTGACTTCATGAGATCGTTTTCTTTTGGTTTGCCTCTTATAAGTGAGTTTGGTGCATCCCTACACACAGACTATCAGTAATTTGCAAGCATTGCTTCATTCCACTGGCCCTGATATCTTTGTTCCATTATAGAAGTATCCTGGTGGAATCTTTCTCCATGTTCATCACTGACAGCTCCACAACTAGGAGGGAAAAAGTCTAAGTGGGAGTGGAGAAAATGAATTTTAAAGGACGTAGTGCATCTGAATTGATGGTATTTTTCAAGAAGTACTGTCACTGAGTGTAGTTATTGTCTCTTTTGTTGCCTAAGAATCTACGAATCTCACTTTAAGGCTTCCCAAGCTTCTTTTTCTTTTCCCTCCAAAACTCAGTCAAATGCAGGATCCTTTACAAGTTGTCAAATTTGTGGCCCAACAAAAATACCTTCCTTAACCTTTGCATCGCTCAATCTAGGAAAGTTGTTTTTTAAGTACTTAAATGCCTGTCCTTCCTGGTTCATACCTTTGACAAAAGTTTTCATTAAACCCAGCTTGAAATGAAGGAGTGGAAGAACATCTTTTGGGTCCACGAGAGGCTCGGCAATGACATTTTTCTTGGTAGAGTCAATATTTCTTGCAGGCCAGTCCACTTGAACGTAATGTGATTTCCTATCCCTATTGTCCTACATACACAAAAAGCAACAGTATTTAGTGTACCCCAGTTGCATTCCTAAGAGTACATCGATGACTTTTAGATCACTACAGATTTTCCACTTGTGTTCAGCATATTTGATTGAATCGAGGAGAGCTGTCATGTTTGCATATGTCTCTGCCATGTGAGCAGCATGACCAACAGGAATAGACGGAAGATGGTTGTCATTGTGAAGTAAACCAGCTTTCAAACTGAGCCTGGAGGAGTCTATGAATAGCCTCCATTCACTTGGATCATGGTTTAAACATTTCATCAAGCCATTAACATCACAGTAAACAACCACAGATCTTTCTGACATTCTCTGTACTGCGAGACCCTGACATCACATTGGAGAATATTCCATTGCTGTAGTCTTGACCCTAGAAGTTCCGCCTTATTCTTTGACAAGTCTAGGTCTCGAATGAGATCACTCGATTCCACTTGACTCAGTCTGTGTGGTGTATCATCTTTTACCTCAAAATCCTGGAATGTGGAAGGCTTGTTGGGTTCTTCTTCTCCCATACTTTCTTTATTTTTAATTTAAAGCTCATAATGTTGGGATGGAGTAGGAACTGGTAAACTATCTGAATGTGGAATAGGTCCAGTAGCAGATGGAAGATTTGGGTATTGAACTGTTCCTTTTTTATTCATTGACAATCCTGCCTTTATAGGTGGAGTCAAGCAGAAATAGCAGTCATCCGTATGGTTTGTAGGCTTTTGCTAAACCATAGGCACAGCAAAAGCCATAGATCGCTTTTTATTTTTCATCCATTCTCATAGTATAACTGAACAAGAGTTGCAACATATATGTGGAGCCCATGACTTATCCTGGTCCCTTACCGTCAAATAATGGTGATAGGCAATCTTTACGGGAGGTGTCAGATTGCGTTTCTGTGACAGAAATGTTATTTCACCATAAATATAAAAAAAATTGTTCATTAAATTTACACATTTTCGTGGCATTTTGGAATAACCAGTATTACACTTCAAAAGCACTCCATAACCAGGAATTCTGTAAAAAGAAAAACAGAAGCAATATTAAACTCAGAGTCATAACTACATTTTTATGTTTATAACCTACAAACATATGGAGAATGTTGTGCTATGTCAGTTGAGAGGTGTGACAACTCCCAAAAAATAAATTTTTCCCAAAATACAATTGACATGTCACTGTATCTCCTCCAAAGCAAGAGCTAATTGGTTATTTTTATGGTGATTTTTGAATTCAGAAGATGGAAATACATAAGAATATGCTAATTTTGAGCCCAAAACATTTTCATTGTTGTACAGTGTTATTGGTAAATTTGACTCATGAAAGTAGATCCACATCTGTTATAAAGTTGGCTAAGCATGCAATAGAATACCATTTAAATAGTTTAATATGTGAATTTTATGATTTAGAAACTGTACATATCTTAATAATAATATTTTATATGTTAAGATTTATTGTCTATAATTATTCTGATTTTAATTTGTTAAATTTATATTTACCTTGCAATGTATCCGTTCCGAAACTGAGATAGTATCATGAAAATGTCGTAAGGTGAATCAACTTTTCCCATACGATTACATGTTAAACCAAATAACTCGTTCCAACGCGAAAAACATACTCAAATTAAAGCCAAGTAATACATTAAAAAAAATAACTGTAGTAAGGAAAACAAATGAAAAATGCGAACTAATGTAACGTCGTATGGTGAGTTTTTGTTCGTATCGTGGAGCAAAAATATGTTCGAATTTCATGTCGTATCCTGAAAATTTCGTATGCTGGGACGTTCGTATCCTGAGGTACCACTGTAATTATTATTTTTTTCTGTTCTCAGTAAGCGAAATTATACAAATCCTTTCTCATTTAGATTAAAATTTATTTATGGATTTAAAATCACAAAGTACATGTTATGAGATATTCATCTTTGCTGAAGTAATTTATTATAGTATTAATTATCATATTTTTTCTAGTTAAAAAATATTGTGGAAGCCAAGAGTATTTTCCAACAAGTTGCCTGTGCCTTGGCCGTGGCTGAGGAGGCCATAGAATTTGAACATAGAGATCTGCACTGGGGTAACATCTTGATAGCTCCCACGATACAGACAACGATAGATTACGTCCTGAGGGATGACAGATTTACCATGACGACTTCTGGTATATTAGTTACCATCATTGATTTTACACTTTCTTATCTGAGAAAAGGTAAATATAGTTTTATTATGATAATGGTTATAATTTCTCAGAAGAAAATTCAAAACATGTTATTTAGATAAAGAAATTGAGTCTTTCTTAAAAGAGTTACATCAATTTATTTCAAAATTACAAATTGGTAATTCTAATATAATTTTGTGAAATATGTAATCAATTTAAATGTACTGTACATGAAGAAAGAAAGTAATATAATATTCTGTTGTATGTTTTACATTTTTAACAGTATGCAAGATAACATTGTATATGAATGTAACATTCTTATGTCATAATTAAATATTGCATTTATGAGTGAATTGTTGTTATTGAATGACTTTCACCTGGTAAATATCAACTGACTTATGAAAAGTAGTAGTAATTTTTAAATTTTGTATTATTTTAAGTTTATAAAACACTATATTCAATAACAAAATATTGATAGATTAAACTAGTTTGTCAGTTAATATTAAAGTTAAAACACTTAAAATGTGTCAATAGAAGACAAAAAGGAAGTCTGGAACTTTATTTAACTTATAGACATTCATTTAAAAGCTCTGACAGTAAAGTTTTTAACTTTTACATATACATTATACAATAATCATCAGCAATAACAAGATGACTGCTCTTTTTGCATGTGATTTTTGTTAAAAATTGGCAGTGCCATTCATTGAATTAATAATTTTTAAATGAATTAATTTCATAAGCAGATACTCTTGATGATTGTCTATTGAGCTGAAAATCACATACTTTCACATATAAATAAATCAGAGACTGTGAATATTTTAACCTTACTGCTGAACAATGTTCTTGAAAATAACCAGAAAATGTATAGTTATGGCCAGTTTTATTAGGGTCTTTTTCTACAAATTATATGTACAGTTTTATCCTGTTTAATAACAGAAAACAAAAATAATTCTTTTGTATAAATTTGAAGTCTAAAATTTCATTCTCTTAATAAAGGAAAGTGTAAGTCTTTACTTTTAAATTGGAGTTTTAAAACATGGAGTACATCAGATGTTTTATTTCAGCACTTCCAAACCAGGGAGGTACTGTATGTGAAAAAAAAAATTAATAATGGCAGATGTAGGATACTATAAGAACATTTGGATTCTGCATTGAGGACTTTGGCAATGTCGTGGTATTTGATGCCTTGTTTTAAGTAAAAATATAATTATACTTTTATTACATTTATCTGTGTCCTTCCTCCAATGCTTTTTGATTTAAAAAAAAATTTTTGTAATGTAATTGTACGGCTCTCTATAATTGACCAAAGTCGCCACTGTTTGTCTAACACACAAAATAAAACTTAGGAAAATGGGCTGCCAAGGAGTGCGCAACTCAAAAAAGGTTGGGAGCTGCAAATTTATCTCATGAACTTGATCTGTTTTATTTTTGAGAAGTAAGCCATGTCTGAAAAGACACTTTCTACCTCTATTCTAGTTGCTTTTATGATCAATTTAGCTTTGTGCATCTTCTCCATTTTCACTTCTGAACAGGCAGGTTCGAAATCTGTTCATTATCTCGTGGTCTAAGTTTTTATTCTCATTAGGTTCAGCATAAAGTTTTACCACAGTTTTTGGGTCATCTGTTGGAGTAAAGGAGGAAAAGACTCAGTCTTCAAAAGTGAATCTTTTTTTCATTTATCCCAACAAATAGCATACTAGAGTAACAGCTTTATTTTGATGTCTTAGTGACTATGGTTTCAAAAGATGCTGTTGTAACTGAAGAGCTTTGAAATTTTCCTTACTTTCAAGCTTTGATAATTTGAATTTGTTTTTTATGAGAAATGTATAATTTATTGTGAGCTCTAATATATTTTTGTGTATGTTATGTTTGTTGAGTTTACTGATAAGATATTCACTGTCCGATTTAGCTGTATAGCTTGTTTTAGTCTGCATGTGTGTCACAATGTAATTCAACCTTAAGGTTTGGACTGTTTAATCTCAATATATTTAATTTTTGAGAAAGAAATTATTAAAAATAACTTTAATATTGATTATCACTTGCTTGATTTTGCAAGAAATTAAAAATGTATTTCATTCAGTAAAAATTTCAGAAAATGACATTAAATAGTTTTGAAGGAAAAATAGTTAATAGTTGATAATTGAATTATTTTTTGTTATTTTCTTCTAGATGGATGCACAATATTCACCAACTTAGCTGATGATGATTCTTTGTTTACGGGAGAAGGAGATTATCAGTTTGATATATACAGGTTAATGAAAGAAAACAATGGGTAAGGTTTTAGTATATTTACATTTAAACTGTGAACAATAACTGACATACAATTGCTTTGTATAGAAACAAATGGGACACATTTAGTCCATACAGTAATGTCCTGTGGTTACATTATCTTTTGGAAAAACTTCTTAAGGAGAAGACGTATCGCAACGTGAAATCCCATAAATCTGTACGGATTCAATTGCAAAAATGGCAGAAGAGCATTTTTAAATATAGGTCGGCCACAGACTTTGTCACAAATTCAGACTTTTTGAAGGCTATAGAAAAATAAAAGTATTGTTAAAATTTATCTGTCTGTAGAAAAGTGTAAAATACCTGATCTAGAATTGAATGTAAAATATTTTTGATAAAATAAATTTATTTATTTTTGAGAGTTATTTTCTTACAACATTCATACATTTCATAGAGAGATATTTCATAGAATTCATTTTGTTTTGAGATCCACAGTGACCTTCNTAAAATACCTGATCTAGAATTGAATGTAAAATATTTTTGATAAAATAAATTTATTTATTTTTGAGAGTTATTTTCTTACAACATTCATACATTTCATAGAGAGATATTTCATAGAATTCATTTTGTTTTGAGATCCACAGTGACCTTCCATTGTTACCATAGAAAAAGTCTAGTGTTACAACAAAAGGGTATCACATTAATAGCAACAATTAACTACTAAACATCTACACACACTATATTCCTGTGTGAAACTTGACTGTTTATCACTGAAATGGACTGGGCATCAGATAATTATTTCATTAGCATGTCCTAATGAAAGGACCAGAATTTGCAGTTGTTATTTATTATTATTTTCTTATACTTGAAATTTTACAATTCTGTTTTATCTATACTAATATTATAAAGTGGTAATGTTTGTAAGTAAGTAAGTTTGGATGTAGCGGGTAATCTCCGAAACTACTCATCCGATTTCAAAAGTTCTTTCACCAATATTTAGAATGGAACTTCGAGGTGGACATGGGCTGTATATTATTCCGTTAAACATTCATATAAGTTAAAAGATATCATCTAGGGTTAAGGCTTTTATGTCCAACAGATGGCGCTACGAGTACGACGCCCTAAGTTTGCTTTTATGTGAGGATGAACTAAAGCGGATCATCTATCCATCTATATAAATAAAAGTGTAATGTTCGTTTGTTCCTGCCGATTCCTTTGAAATGTTGGCACGACGCTGCATTCGAATACGCACGTGTTTTTATATAATATACGTGTCGAAATTCCCCCCACTGAAGGGAGATGATTAGGATTAAGGCTTACCGTAAAGTACTCTGCTTCTATTTATACTATTTTAGATGTGGGTTTTTGCGTTTTAATAGGGTACGTCAACACTAAGAAGGGATTTTTCGATATTCCCCCGCGGAGGAGAGGGACAGGATTGAGGCTTACCGTGAAGAACTTGGCTTCTATTATACTATTTCAGATGTGGTTTTTTGTGTTTTTGATTGCGTTTTAATAGGGTACGTCAACAGAATGTACAGTAAAAAAAATTTTTTCGAAAAATTCCCCCCCACGGGGGAAGCGTTATACACTTATAACAGATACATTTTGAGCCACAACAACACGTGGCGGGATCTGCTAGTTATCTATACTTTTGGGACAGCCAAAAGTATATTTTTGTTGTTAGATTACTAATAAAATGATTTTTGATAATTTTAAAGTGAATGTAATTTGAATATACAAATGAAATCATTGGCATTTCTCTTAAATTCCTAACAATTCTGAAAAGTAGTAAAATGTTGTATAATCTATACTTTTGGGACACACTGAGAAATAGCCTACTTGACATTTGTGAAAAATGAAGGCATTAAAGTACAGAAATTCAACAAAATTAATAGAATACAGCTGTTATGTTACTTCCTCTGATATACTGTATATAACAGAGTATGGCAATCAGTCAAAAATGAGCCTCCAAAATTTTTCTGTTTTGGACTTGGGACCTTAAACCAAAATTCTTTCATTTTTCGACGTTTCATCTGTATGTATGGATGTGTATAAGATTTTGATCACTGACTTTGAAGCTTAATAAATTTTATATTTATTGTTTTTATGGGAAAATGTTTCGGATTTCATTATTAAAATAATTTGAATATCAAACTCAGCTTCTTTTAATACATTTAATAAAACATGTAACACCTTATAACACTGAGAATATTTATTAAATCACAAACGTTTTCAGCCTAATGGAATAGGCCATCATCGGGTGACAGGCTATCGAACAAATTTGAAAATTGTGTTAAAACGGAACTTTCGAACATTACAAATTCAAAATTAAAACGTAAAATAAATTAACCAATATACAAAATAACTATAATAAATAGATTGAAGCCATATTAATATAAATAGTAAAATGAGGCGATATAAAAAATAAAGATAAAATTCATAAAAATATACATCAAAAAGCATCACATTATAAAGGGCAGATAGGAACTAAGACTTTGTGTTTTAACTTTTCTTTTATAAAGAACTTCCATGCCGAAGCTAAACCATCAGCATCCCTTGCATTGATGCAGCCGTCCCATGAAAAAATGAAATTTATAAGAGTAAATTAAAGGAAGGCTGTATCAATTTTAGCTTCGGCATGGAAGTTCTTTATAAAAGAAAAGTTAAAACACACAAAGTCTTAGTTCCTATCTGCCCTTTATAATGTGATGCTTTTTGATGTATATTTTTATGAATTTTATCTTTTATCTTTATTTTTTATATCGCCTCATTTTACTATTTATATTAATATGGCTTCAATTTATTTATTATAGTTATTTTGTATATTGGTTAATTTATTTTACGTTTTAACTTTGAATTTGTAATGTTCGAAAGTTCCGTTTTAACACAATTTTCAAATTTGTTCGATAGCCTGTCACCCGATGATGGCCTATTCCATTAGGCTGAAAACGTTTGTGATTTAATAAATATTCTCAGTGTTATAATGTGTTACATGTTCTATTAAATGTATTAAAATAACTTTTTATGTAATTATTTATTATAAAATGGAAAAGACTTAATTTTGACGATATAGGTGAATTTTATAAAAAGTTGTAAATGAACGAGTAAAATCTTTATTAAATCCGACCCTACTTCAGACATGACACTATTCCCTTTTATCTCCTCACTCCCTCGACCTTTAACCAATAGCATCCATCCCTCAATATACGAACTTTCCTGCAAAATTATCGATTGCATTTCTATATATACTGTGGGTGATCAGTTAACGAACACTTTCGCGAAAGATTTTTATGTTCAGACAACGAACACCTCACAGAACAAACACGAGAAGAAGCGACGTAAAATAATGAATACCGATTAATCTTCCCTCTCTTCGGGAAACAATAATTCGAAACTAGTATATACCGATCGGACAGTATTCCTCCGAACTTTGAAACTCTCCCTCGTAATTCCAGCATTTTATTTTTCTGACAGAAACAATTTTTTTTATAGTATTCGCGAGACTGTCGGACCGGCACTCGTTAAATTTTGCATCGGTTTTTATTTTCGAAAGGTGAGAGTATAATAGCAAAGGTAGAGAGTGGGCAGATGTCGTCTGATGTTGCTGGGCAGTATGGCTCGAACAGGTTTACAGTAGGCCGCAGTTCAATCTGATCTAAGAAAGATACTGTATAATTATGATGACTCAAGCAGGTAAAGGAGTAACAAAAATCAATTCTGAGAAATAAAGAACATCGAAGAGCTTATAATGGAGCACGAAACGGGTCTGACGACAGAATAACGCCAAGAACTCTTGAATGAAGAATAACAGGAAACTCGGCGAGATAAGTTTTCTTCCGAAAAAGAGGATTAATTAATGCCGATATCTGTTACCGTATTACAGATCTTTTGAATAAGTGGGAGGAGGTCAACGGTCTTTGAATGGCATCCAAATCGGGTTGAGGTTAATAGGCTTGGGGATCTCTACAATTACAATGCTATTAATTACTTTTCTAAGCTAGTGGTTTACAGATTGATGTGTACTGTATATGTACAGCCAAGAAGTACTATATTGGTGAAACGAGATTGAAGGAGCACGAGGCGGCAATTCGATTAAAAAGAAACCGAATCTCCGTAGCATCAGCATTGTAGTATTACAAATTGTATTATTGATCGAAATAATGTTAAAATATTGTATAAAATAGAAAACCTCGTAACAAGACGTATTATTGAACATTACTGCATCAAAAGTTATGTAAATACTATTAATTTAAATACTGGCGTACGTGTAGATGCATACTGGGATATAGTGATAGAGCATAAAATTGGCAATGTGAAGCGCGATATCCACGTCGTGTCGGAGAGAAAGAGCCTACACGGCTAACATCTCCATATTAATCTATTAGAATAAGAAGCGCGATATCCACTGATGAGGCATATGGAGATCAAAGTAAGAAATAATTATTAATTTCAAATTGTGATCTATATCTGTGTTTAATTTTCTCCAAGTCAGATAAAAAAGAGTGACTTTAACTCGTTTACTCTTAAAATTTACAATTTTTATAATTATTATTTTAACGTAAACATGGCAGCCATATCCGTCACACGTGCACTTCTTTCACGCTTAGCGATAAATAGGTTTTTTTTTTAATCTCAATCGCAGATATTAAAGCCTTTTTCTTACATTTCGTTGTATTCACACACTTCTCAGATGCTATAGTTAATAAGTAAAAGTTATATTGGGTTGAACAAAAAGTTTATTCGTACTTTAAACAGCTGTCCTTACTTACGCAGATGTGCGACTCAATTATAACAGCTGTAAAATTTAATTATTCAAAGCATTAGTGTTTACTATTGCAAAATAATAGAATTGAATTTTGGTTTTTATTAAGACAAGATATAAATACTTTGCAGGTTTTTCTCATTTCATTCGTAAAAATTATTTATTGTAATCTTTGAACTGTACTTTCGTGCCTCATTGGCGCGCTCGCACATGAGTTTTCGGGTGTTTTTACGTATGTAAACCTCGATATGCGACAGTTTCCAATAGAAACTCCTCCCGAAAGGCACCCTTTGGCAGATCGCCCATGTGATTCCTTATTTCATCAAACAATAAAACCACATTTTCGTCTGCCAGTCTGCACGACGACAGAAATTCTATATTTTGCTTTTAAAGCGCGGACGATGGTCAGGTCCAAAGTCAAGGATCGACCTGACTCTTGACAAGCCGAAAATGAAAAGATGTTTGTAGCGCCTCACACTGAGGGCAATTGCAATTATGAAAGGTGATAGGAGGCATTACTCGTAGGTATATCCTCAAAGGGGATGAAAAGAAGTGAGGAGAATGTAGACGTAAGTGAAAGGTATTTGGCAGGTGCCGAAAGGGGGTGAAGACAGTAGGAAGAGGAAATGAGAGGAAGAGGGAGGTAATGAGCCGCATCGGGTAGTTTATTTTAAAACCACAAAATTACAAGATATAAAAACATAACAAAATAATGTACATTTGGAATGTAAGGCGGCAGCAGTATTTAAATTCCCACTTGGAATAGACACAGCTGCTTAAAAATGCTAACAAACAATTGTACACAAAGAGCAAACAACTCAATTCGCGTGTTGAAAAGAACCAGCTACCTGCTGGTGTTGAGTTCTAGCGCCTTTGTGGCTGAAACAAAAGCAGTGAGTTCATTGTAGATGTTTTTATTTTCAATTAAAACTCTAGTGTCGCACGGCCAGGCAATGCATTCTTGAAGAACAGCTTGGATCAGTTTGTTCCTCTGTTGTTGAAATTTCTTGCAGTCGTATATCAAGTCACACTGAGGGCAGTCAGGCGAGACGCGCAGGTGTCGTGAGTGAAGGAACCCGTTCAACGGGCCCGTATCAGTGCGAAGACGGGCCAATAGAGTTTCGGCGTATCGTGACGATGCGTGTTGATATATCCAGGAGGCGAAAGGTCGCGACCTTTTCTCCGGAGAACAGTGGATCAGGTGTCAGTGTAGGAGCGAATAATTGATTCCCGCATGGCACGGATGAGGTCACGTGCCACGAGAGGACTCCACCAACAGCCTGGTCGGCCTCATCGTTAATGTAGATGCCAACGTGTCCCGGGGTCCACCCGATTTCGAGGGGCGTGGGATGAGCTGATTGAAGCTGCTAGGTCAATGATAACTGACGGGGAGGAAAAATTGATGTTGGCGACTGCCTGCAGGACTGATTTACCGCCGGAAAGAATGGCCGTCGGACTGTTAATGCAGGCACTGATGTGAACTGCCCGTTGAATTCCGAGAGCACCCACACCAACGACGCTACAGTTAGTATGGAGTGACCATATTTCCTGGACACACACACACACAAATCTTTTAATGCCGTAACCAACGTTACATAACTGGTTCCGCAGTAAGCACAGCCAGTTTACATATGTTTTAGATATTGCAAATGTTATAGTTACATAAACAATTAATAATAGCAATGAATAATACAATTTTTTTTCAGAAAAAAAGTAAAATAAAATAAATAAAATAAAATAAATAAAATAAAATAAAAATTAAGGCTGTCAGGAACTAAATGTTTACACTCAGAGTTCGAAACATTCATCCTGCATCGTGAACAGTCCTTGCTCTAGCAAATTCTATACTAGAAGATTTCTTCGCGTATTCCTAGTAATTTAAACAGTTAATTCATATAGCATCATGCTGAAAGTCTGAGTGATGCTTAGAAGAAACACTTAAACATTCAGTTCACATTTAAGTTACAGTTGTAACCTTTCAATTTGGATCCATAAAACAACCTTATCGCATATGCACTTGAAAGTAGGTTCACGGAACAATGTTTTAGAGGCACAAAAGAGAAGAATTCACCATATATCACTATATATCTCTTTAATACACTAAGATTCTTGCAAATATTCGGTACTGTTACAGACCACTATAGGAATATTCTCACACTAGAAGAGCCCAATCACATTTTCATTTCTGTGTTGAAATTCAATGCAATATCTATATACAGGTAGGCCTCCTACAACGCGGTACCTTTAGAACGCGTTTTCGCTCCAACGCGGTTGGAAAAATGCGGAAATTCTCTTACAACGCGGTTTACGGTAATTAGAAACGAATTATCTTTCACATAACAGAAAAATCGCAACGGATCACGTAATACGCTCTGCAGTTTGGTGTACAGAGCTAAATGTCCTTGAAAACAGCTGTTTGTCGATGTTGAAAGTTTTAGGGGAAAACCGGTTTCTAGACAGATGTGCATCAGTTACCATAAACACTCAAATATATCACTAAATTTATACTTTTTCAATAGGTGGGGACCGCAAAAATGGTCCAAAATACAATATAAACCTCTATTGGGTGTATATTTTTAACAACGTAGTGAAGGAAAGTTATTTTTTGTGATTTTTAATGTCCACAAAACTGACTGAAAAAATTTTAGCCATAACAATGCCGAATGAAAAGAAAGGACCGTAGTTAAAAAGGAAATTTATATCTCTTCAAACAAAGATAGAAGTTTTGGATCGAATTAAAAATCAAGAGCGGATAGCTGATATTAGTTGGCATTTTAATTTAAATGAGTCAACTATACGGTCAATTAAGTATTCGAAAGAAAAGATGAGGAATTCGGTCGCATCTATTCTTGCGAAAAATGTTGCTCGTCAGAGAGCACCTATAATGGAAAAAATGGAACAAGCGGTAATATTATGGGTAGAAGATATGAACAAGAAACAGTTGCCCTTAAATAAAAGTGCAGTTAAACACAAAGCCTTAAGAATATTTGATTATTTAAAACAAATGGGACAGTCGTCGGCTGATGAAACCAGTGTTAAATTCGTGGCTAGCAATGGCAGGTTTGAAAAATTCAAAAAAATGCCATTCAAACGCCAAGTTTTTCTTTTTTTAGAACCGAATCCCAGTTTTTGTATTAAGTTGGTGTCTCCTATAACGCAATTTTCCACAACGCGGTATTTTCAAGGAACGTATCTACCGCGTTGTAGGAGGCCTACCTGTAGAGTGCTGAGAGGCTTTATGAAGGAGTTAAGTATGGATGTTTACGATTTTGCCGTAGCTTTTAGTTATATTATAAAAATAAATAAATATTCCATTATTGTTCACAAGGTCATTATGAGAGCATGGCCAAGAGTAACCACAGCTAATGAGGATAGATTTGAGTTGTTGTCTTTCTCTTTCAAGCATTACGCAGTCGAAGATATAATGAGTGCTCCCATCTTCAATTTTACAAGTTGGACATTCTTTATTAATGTATTCAGTAAATCTGTGTAGGTACTTGGCAAATTTACCATGATCGGTGAAAAATTGAGTGGACCAAAAACATGGTTTTATCCATGTGTATTTAAAGATATTATTAATGATTGGAAAAAATTTGTAAGTAATTTTACCCTCATTGCTGTTCCATTTTTGTTGCCAGTTGTTGAGCATATTGCTCCAAAGAAGGCCCTTGATAGTATTCAAACTGACCTTGTTATAAGAAATTATAAGCTGATCATTATTAGCAGCATGTTTAGCCAAGTGATCTGCTCTTTCATTGCCGCTAGTCCCCCTATGTGCCATTACCCACTTGAATTTATAGTCATTATTTGAATTTAGAACAGAATTTTTAATAGCTGTAGATAATGGATGAGCTTTAGTGCTTTTAATTGTGGCCAGTGAAGAAGGGCTGTCACTACATATTGTAATTCTTGTAAAGGAATATTGTTGATTGGCCCAGATAAGGGCCTGAAGAATTGCGAACATTTCTGCCTGAAAGACTGTAGAGAGTTCTCCCAGACGAAACATTTGATGAGCAATCTCGATGTTATTTGAGTAAACCACAAAAGCACATCCTACATTCCTTTCGTTTTTAGAGCCATCAGTAAAAATAACTATATCGTTCTCTTGATCAGTGTCTGTAATTTGGATTAGTAACTCACAGGGATTTGGGAGTAAGGACAATGGTGACGGACGTTCCAAATCTGATGCAGTTATTGTACCAGTATTAATTTGTACGTCCTCCCCCCATTTAAGGTGACTGATCTGACTAAAATAATCAATATGCATCTCAATAGGTGATTTTCGTGAGATTACCTGGAGGGCAGAGGTAGGCGCTGTTTTATAAGCTTTCGTCAGTAACATTAATGCCTTCCTCTGGGCCGAGTTAAGCTTTCTCTTAGGATGCACCTTATGGGATGCCCATCCCCAACTACTACAAGCGTACGTAATTGTTGGTATGAACAACTGGTTGTAAATAATATCCAAAGCTTCAAAGGGCAAACCCCATGTACGATGAGCCACTCTGGAGAATGTCTGAAAAATCAGACCCGTACGTTTGGTTATATAATCTATGTGTGCATTCCATAACAAACTACTGTCCAATATGACTCCCAGATATTTAAGTGTTTTGTCAATTTTGATCGACACACCTCCCATTTTTACACTTGGAACTCGGATAAATAAGTTTGGACGGCCAGGGAGATTAAACATAGTGCCTTTTGTTTTGTTTGCATTGAATTGCAGTTTGTTTTCTTTGCCCCAGTTGTGTATTTTTCCTAAGGTTGTTGTCCCTTTTCGTTCGAGTTCGGCTCTGCTGTGACCTCCTATCAATATCAGCAGATCGTCTGCATATGCGATCATTCTCTCCTGACCTAAATCTTGATCAAGAAGTGAATCGAATGTAATTATCCAAAGTAACGGTCCTATTACCGAGCCTTGTGGGCATCCTCGACTAATATTTCTTGTGATCTCTTGATCTCCCTGTATCATGATAGCACGCCTCTCATTAAGATAGTCTTGAATGATTTTATACAGATTAGAAGGGCATTTCTTTTGTCTAAGTTGTGATAAGGTCAGAGGCCACCATGTGCTATCAAACGCCTTACTTATGTCTAAACTGATGGCAAGAACATATTTGTAACCATTATTTAATAAGTAATTAGTTTCCTTGGTTACAAAATGTATTGCATCAGCAGCCGATCGTTGATTACGGAAACCATATTGAGAGGTGTGTAAGAGTCGATGATGTTCCAAATGCCAGTAAAGTCTGTTGTTTATAAGTCGTTCCAAAGTCTTGCCAAGAAGGGGAAGGAGAGATATTAATCTGAATTCGTTGGGTTTACCCGGTTTAGGTACTGGAACGATACGAGCTATTTTCCAAGGATCAGGAAAAATCCCTGTATGGAGACGCATATTAAAAAGCTTATTTAAGTGGTCTGAAATAAGCTCCCATAGTTTGCGGGCAATGGTCGCCGTCATATTATCGATACCCGGTGCTTTACCATTTTTTAAACAAGATATAGCACAATTTTATTTCATGCTTTTGAAATTTAGGGGTTACAGGAGTATTGATTGGTATACCACCACTATTTCTTAACGCTTGTTGTCTAGCGTTGTCAGCTTCAGGATTATCGACAATACAAAAACGATCCATCATTTGGTTAAAGACTTTTAAAAAATCGCAGTTTAAGTTGTCGCTTGCGTCGTTGACTAGCGCTTGAGGTTTACGTAAACGTTCAGTACACATTTTTGTAATGAAACCCCAAGGGTTCTTTGTGGCTTTACTACAATATTCCTTCCAAGATGTAAGTTTCATTTGTTTCAATTTGTCTTTATAATTTTTTTGAAAGGCCAGGTATTCATTTTTAAGATTTGTTCGTGAGGGTTCACGTCTACATTTTTGGAAAGCACGTCTCTTTTTGTTGCAGGTCTTGCGTAATTCTGTGAGATGAGGTGTCCACCAGGGTACAGGCCTTCTCTTCATTTGTGTTTGCGGAATATAGAGATGACAGGCGTTATTGATTGTATCAATGTTTTGGGTAATTTGATTTCTAATATTAATAGGATCCTCCAGATTATATTCTGAGAGGTTTGTTTCAAGATAATTTTGAAGAGCCTCCCAGTCTGCCCGAGAGGTATTATAGCGAAAACGTGGATCATAATTTGATTGAGTCCTGGAAGTTTGAACAACGATATTAAATGAAATATACGAATGGTCACTCAGTGACTCCTCATCAAGAACCTGCCAATCCATGACAAGAGACATACTCAGATTGTTGGTAACAGTGACATCAATCCAAGTATCACCATTGTGGGAATGATAGGTTGGCGGTGAGAGGGGATTGTTAGTAACCAATAGGTTATTAGCAAAGAAAAATTCTTCAAATTCCTTCCCTCTGTTGTCTAGCTGTTCTCCTCCCCAAGTTGGAGAATGTGCGTTGATGTCGCCTGCCACAATAATACGATTCCCATTGAAGTGGTTCATTATAGTTTGAAGGCGTTCAGTAATGCAACTAGAAGGAATTTCACGTGGGCAATAAATATTGATTATTATAATTTTGGTGGTAGCCGCCATTAATTCGAGACAAGTAATGTATTCGTTACTGTAATTTTTGTGGAATAAAATGGGCAAATAAGTATTTGTTATAAGGATGGCTGCCCACGGGTACTCAGAAGTACCTTTAAAGGTAATACAGTTTGAGGGAAAACAACAGAGAAGGTTATTTAAACAATATGGTTCCTGTAGTAATATTATGTAATAATCTTATAATTTAGTATTAAGAATAGAAGAAGCGGCTATACTCCTTCTGAGATTAATTTGTAGAATATGTACAGTACTAATCTTCGTTTGGTCCATAGTCGGTGTTATTTATGATTTTGTTTTTAATTCTTTGAAACACCGGACAGGAACCATGACAAGCGTTATGTGTAATATCCCTGGCTCTCTCAAAAATGCAGTTACAACAGGTTGGTGACTTATTACTATTAGTGCAGTTTCTGTACAAATGGTCACCCCCACAGTGACTACATGTATTGATTGTTTGCTCACAGTATTTAGTTAAATGACCATATCTACAGTAGCGTAAGCATTGTAAAACAGGGCAAAAGTCCATCACCCTGCATCTCGACCATTCTATGTTGACTTTCCCGAGATCTAGAATTTGTTTTCGTAAATCAGGGGTTAGTTCTATAATCCAGTTTCGATAAGGGCTGTTTTTCTTTCCAGCATTAAATTTAACTCTAAAATATGTATTAAATTCTTCAAGTGAGTATTTATTTTTAAGTGTTTCATTATGTTCAAGAATATGAGCAGGTATAGATTCCCTTGCAATAGTATTCGGAACTGGGTGTATCATTATATGAGGAAGCTTTCTTTTTGGTCTTCTTGTTGTTAAATTGGGTATTGTTGTTGAAATATTTTCTTCTAATGTCAAGACATCTCCGGGTCTACCCATTTCAATGGCAAGGCCACCACCTTCAATTTTTCTGATGCGATCGACACTAATGTTAATTTGTGATGGACGAATTTTTTCTTGTATTATTTTACGAATATTATCACTATTTCTTAAGGAATCTTCCTTACCATAAATTAGTAATACTTCTTTGGATTTGTTTGTATTGAATGTGTTTCTAGGTGTTCTTGTAATATTTGAGTGATAAGTTTGAAGAACGTCACTGTATGATAATTGATTTCTTTTTGAAATTTTGTTTCAATCTAAATCAGTAACCTTATCAAGGACTTTCTTTTGTAATTCAATTATCTCAGATTTAGAAACAGTATCCATTAATTTATCAATTTTATCAGATAGTATACTTATTTCGTGCCTGTAAGGTTTATTCGTAAAAATGTCTATAACTCTCTCTACACATTTTTAAAAAATTGTATAAATACAAAACGACATATTCACAAAGGTAAAAAACCTTGCTTCTGTCTATCTTTCCGCCGTTTTCCACACCATCAGCAATCCTTAAAAGCAATTCACCAAAACGACATACAGTCGACCCCCCTATAACGTGCATTCCTATAACGTTATAGAGGGGTCTACTGTATTCACAAAGGTTTTTTACTTTTGTGAATATGTCGTTTTATATAGGGCTGTGGAATCGGAGTCGGAGTCGTCAAAAAATCCACCGACTCCGACTCCTTTTTACTTTCCAACTTATTATGTATATAAAACGAAAAAGTATTGGAATCGTGTCAAATTTGACCCTCCAGGTTTTATTTTATTTTATTTTATTTTGCAAATCTACACGTTTAGAGACCTCCCGAACCCCTCAAAAAAGTCAATGAAAAGGGAAAAATTCCCGTGCGTGTGTGTTGACGTCTAATTTGTTTAATTTCTTTATTTTCTGTTCTGAGATATTAAACAATATTTCAGAATGAGTAAAGTTTAAGAAACGAAATGTGGCACTGTGGCTTGCGTATAAAGGGGCATTAATATTACTAAATTTTGGTTCTTAATTAAAGGTCGACAGGGTGAAGACATAAAAGGGGTCATGAGTCATATCTCTTAATGAATATTACACTCGTTTTTTAGCGTTCAAAATTAAAAAAAAAAGAGATAAAACGCGTCTCTACCCTCAAAGTAAGCTTTTTGGTCATTTTATAATAGTACAGTAAAATCCGTTAAGATGTTCTCGCCTAAGATGTTAGAATGTGTATGGTGACATGATTTAGTTCAACCACTTTAACGCTTAATAACTAACTCCTGTGTCCTCATCTGACTCCGATTCTGACCACGCTGACCTCAGAAATTATTAGGCTTCAAACAGGGTAAACAAAATTATCTCCCTCACATACAATCTAACATCCACACATATAGAAAAAACCTCGAATCTTTTGCATATCTCGAAATTTCGAGGTGTCCTCAGTACAAAAATCTAAAAATTTGGAAAGGGTCATTTTTTGACAGAGCGCTACACTTTCCTTCTGTATAACAGCTGGAAAAGTAAAAATTATTAAATACATATTTATATATTACTTAGAGGAGTCTTTTAGCGTTGGAATAAAGAGTTTCTACGTTCTATCTTTACTAGAACTCTATTTATTGAATCTTTTATTCTGAGGTCACGTGATGACATCAGAATTTCCGGGTCTCTTTCGGTAACAAGTCCTCCCTTGGTCGGAGCCGGAGTCGGAGTCGGAGTCGGAGTCGGTAGATTTTTACGCGACTGCACAGCCCTGGTTTTATATTTATACAATTTTTTAAAAATGTAATTAACGCCGGCCATAGTTTATTTTACTATCTCTCTACACAGTTTATAATAAATTCCGAATGTTTAGGCGTACATAGTTTCCTTCCATTATTTTCTGCTATGTAATTTTTTAGTTCATTTACGACTTCAAGAGCAGACTCTCTAAGCTCTTCCATGTTTAATGAATAATTGTTTACTTCTATCTTAATATAATTAGTGTATTAAAATAACAACCAAGAATTATTAAAATTTTACGAGAAAATCACACTTTCCGTTAAATATTGAATATAAGAGGTCAATGACCTTTACCATGGCAACGGATTGGAACAGCAGTGTGGAAAGCAGATTGGAAAATTTAATAGAATTGCCATAATTCAAAAATGGCTAGAGGGATTTGAATGAAAATTGCTACACAGATGACAAAATGTCATTCACTAAGAGATAGTAAAATATTTTTCCGAAATATGGTCCCGGAAGCCCGCTATACCTTGCCGAAAAATTACCGGAAGATAACGATATCTTTAGAACTACTGTGCCGATTATCCCGAAATTTGGCAAATGTACTCACAGTAGATGGGCGAATTTACTTTCCTCTTGTTGTCCGGTTGATCGGTCTATATGTTCCGGTAAAGCGATTCTATTTCTAAAATTGTTCAATGTGATGTAATTTCCCAAATTCTTGTTCGATTTCCACAATCTATACACCGTTACAATCCGGGTGTTTTGCGGTTTCCAAAAATATATAACATTAGCTATCAGATGTAAGATTTCCCCTAAGAACACAATTCTACTTTAGAGCAAAATTTTCTTCAGCCAGTCAACTTCTTGTTCCATCACGCGCCTATATCATTCCTGGACAGTGCGGACTGGAAGGACCACGCCAAAAGCCGTCCGTGAGAGAGATTTCGAGGCGTCTTCACCAATTAGGGTCCAACCTCGCCAGGCGGTTGCTTGTAACTCAGCGAACTAAACACTCAAGGCGAGTAAGATTCTTAGTAGCGGCAAATTCTTGAATATTTACTTGCTGACCAACGTTTTGGCCTTTTCTTTGCCAGGAAAACGTAATTAATAAATTGTTCTGTTTAGTTATTTCTGCTTCCTATGTGATTATTAATATACCAAATACAGTAAAGTGTGGAAAACTCGAAGTGGAAGAAACAGAAAAATTTTCAAATGAGCAAAATTCCGAGTTAAACGAAATTTCGAGACATAAATGTGTTGTGTTTTATTTTTTAGATACGTATATATAAAAAAAATAAAATATTCACATTAATAGAAAAAAGTTTGTTGCATGACTATTTCGTAGATAACTTAGTCATAACAACGTTTATGATAACGAAGACTGTCACCAGAGATTATTGTTTTATGAAAGATATGGTTTCTAGAAAACCCATTAATTTGTTTGGTTAAGCCAGTGTTTTTCAACCTGTGGGTCGCGACCCCCAAGTGGGTCGCATAGCCATACACGGGGGTCGCGGGTAAAAGAAAAAGACAAGTGTTTGTAGGTTCTACACTACAATAAAAAAACTACAATTTCAGTGAGTAGGCCGTGCCTGTTTATTTTACAGTACAATTAGTTTTTTCATCGATATTTAAATCTCAACAGAAAGAAAATTAAATACGTAGTTTTTAAAATCACTGACATAGTTTTAATATAGCCGTGGGGTCGCCAAAATTTTTTAACTTGTAAAGGGGTCGCGTATTCAAGAAGGTTGAAAAACACTGGGTTAAGCTATGGAAACGTGATACTTGGGTTATCTGCCTTGGGGGATGCCTTCCGGAAGGTCTTTCTAAGGGTAACTGGCCCCTATAAAGGCGTTACAAACGTAGAAAAAACCCGGAAAACTACATGTGGCCAGCAAGTTCTGGCCAGGCGCGAACCTACAATTAAACTCCCAGTGTTCAGGGAACAGAACCGCTTGGCCTGAAAACTCATTATAAGCTTGAGAGTTTCTCCTCTTCATGCAGGGGACCAGGATTTGTCTACGACAAGGTTTATTTCTTTTTCGTCTTTTTTGTCGCTTGTAGTGTACCTTGCGTTTGGATTTTTACTTCAGCTGTCATGTCTGTAGGTAAGTGTCCGCAGATAGATAAATCGAATGATATCTTGTATTACTTACTGTTGTAATAAAATCGGCCAAGTTTTGGAAATTCCTGTTTATTCAAAGAGTGAACAAATTTTCGATCTAATTCCGCTTTCGTAATGCTTTGTCAATCATTTCCATTGCATTTAGTAGAATCAATCTAAAATTTTCTGACCCACTGTCAATAACATGCGATGTGTTTAAAAATTAATCAAAAATTTATGCCATTATTAGAACGAAAGCAATAAACCAAAATAAATTATTAAAATCATTTGAAAAAATGTGTGAGTTGCGTAATTTTTTTTACCTATGCAATGGAAAGTACACCTCGTATTAATTATAAAAAAAATAAATTTTCCGAAAAAATTGGGAGATGCACGTTGAACGACGTGCTGTACCTTTGTTTTTAAAAAAAACCAAACTGATTCTGATGAAAATCTCTACATTTGCGTAGATGGCATGTGATCCTATTAATCATTAGACTGTCTAACACTTTTCCCACAGTTGGAAAAAAGTTAGGAATTTTCAACGAATCTTTTCACGCGGTTCGAATCAGAATACTTTATTCGACTGAAAGACGCAAAAAAATTTCCCGCCAAAGTTTAAATTTCTCGAAAACGTCCGTAAAACTGGCGAGACGCTCCTTTTAGTGTTCCCACGGTATTCGCCTATAAGTTAAACAAGTTATGCATTTTCAACGAATCTTTTGACGAGGTTCGAATCAGAATACTTTATTCGACTGAAAAACGTGAAAAAATTTCCCACGAAAGTTAAAATTTCTCGGGAACGTCCGTAAAACTAGCGAGATGTTCTTTTTGATGTTCCGGGATTCGCCTATATGTCATTAGATTCGTGAGACAATTCTGCACCAGAATATCTAACTAAATATTAGATATATATATAAATGTCTAGTCTAGATGCTTATTTAGTATATAAATTTTTATAATAAACTAAATAATTACCGAAAAAATTATTTTTTAATTTTGAAAAAGTCAAAATTAAAAAATGGCTGTGCGCATGCGCAAAATGAAAAGTTCGGTTTTCACACAAGTTACGATTAATAGTAAAAGCTGAAATGTTACGATGTTATTTCGCATTTAAATTTTTCGAAAAGACTGAAAAATGACCGAGAAAATGAATTTTCAATTATAGCGAACTTTAAAATCCAAGATGGCGGCGCCCATTCAAAAATTGACGAGTTCGGTTCTGACGCATTTTACGATAAATAGTACAGTACATACTTTTTACGTTACAATGTTATTTAATATATAAATTTTTAGAAAAAACTAAAAAATGACTGAGACAATGAATTTTTAAGTTTGGTTAGGCTTAAAATAAAAAATGGCTGTGCGCATGCGCAAAACGAAAAGTTCGGTTATGGCATATGTTACGATGAATAGTAAAAGCTCTGATGTTACGATGTTATTTCGTATTTAAATTAAAAAAAAAATGAATAGTGACCGAGATAATTATTTTTCAATTATAACAAACTTTAAAATCCAAGATGGCGGCGCATATTAGAAACTTGACAAGTTCGGTTTTCACGCATGTTACGATAAATAGTACATACTTTTTACGTTACGATGTTATTTGGTATATATATTTTTTAAAAAAACTAAAAAATTATTGAGACAATGAATTTTTAAATTTGGTTAAGTTTAAAATTTAAGATGGCTGTGCGTATGCGCAGAACGAAAAGATCGGTTTTCACACATGTTACGATGAATAGTAAATGCTCTCATGTTACGTTACGTTGTTATTTCGTATTAAAATTTTTTGACGAAAGTAAATAGTGACCAAGATAATCATTTTTCAATTATAGGGAACTCTAAAATACAAGATGGCGGCACCCATTCGGTATATAAATTTTTAAAAAAAAACTAAAAAATGATAAAGACAATGAATTTTTAAGTTTGGTTAAGTTTAAAATTGAAGATGGCTGTGCGCATGCGCAAAACGAAAAAATCAATTTTGACACATGTTACGATAAATAATAAATTCTTTCATGTTACGATGCCATTTCGTATTTAAATTTTTCAAAAAAATGAATAGTGACCGAGATAATCATTTTTCAATTATAGCGAACTTTAAAATTCAAGATGGCGGCGCCTATTCGAAAATTTACAAGTTCGGTTCTCACGCATGTTACGATGAATGGTATATACTTTTTACGTTAAAATGTTATTTAGTATATAAATTATTAATAAAAACTAAAAAATGATTGAGAAAATGAATTTTTCAGTTTGAAAAAATTTAAACATTTATCTGAAATATTTTTCTACTTTCTAGTGCAGTAATGTGTCATGAAACTAATAGGATAAAAATATTTTGTGCTTACTTTTAACTTTTCGAACCACATCGATTGTTATTGTGAGAAAGTCGTGGTTTTCTTTGTTGTTTTTTTCAGTTGTAACATATAATCGCTTCCTGACAAAATATTTAAATATTTACCTGCAATGTTTCAGTAATTATATTTTTTCAAAGGTTATATTCATGGACTCGCGGATATTTCGTTTGTATTTTCTATGTAAGATTAATAGAAATCAATATTTATTAAATAATTTCGGCATAACATGACTTTATAATAACGAATTTGGAAAAAAAAATTCATTTATTAAACGTTATAATAGTAATGTATAATTAATGTTGTAATTTAATGATAGATAATTTAGAATATATTATTTGTTAAATGACATTTTTATATCGTTAAATTGACGTTGACTTTAGCTAATTGAAACTATCGATTTAACTGCTTTATTGCCTTGTTTACTAAATTTGTATCTTTTGTAAAAACAAAACAGTTTTCTAATCTAACATGGCGCAGTCGACGCGTTTTATTTACGCTCCTGTTTTAGACAAAGAATATTCGTATCAATGTTTAAAGACAACAACGACAGAAACAGTCTTTAATAACGTATATTCAACTTATCCGTAATACGTCGAACGAAACTGTAAGTGAAGACAAGTCGATAAAGTAACAGACTAGATAATAAAAGTAACAAGAGTTGTTGAAAATGCGGCTTGGACAGATTCTTTTAATGCACAATCTCACCTTGCACGAATAGCTGTAGATTGGCAAATGACAGACGAAAAGCGATACGATACCTCAGACAATTATTCAATTCAATCTTAATTAGTCATAAAAGGCTTTTGCCTGTTACAAACGGGGTGGTTAGATTTCAGAATAATTTTAAATATCTACACAAATTTAGTAAGTTTTTTTTTACACCTGTTCTAAAACACTTTAAGTTTATTTCAATATTCCGAATACAATATCTTATTATTTTTAGCATTACAAGGATCTTATTTTCTTTTATTAAACCTATATTTATGATTACTACGTATACCTATTAGATTGAATTAGTTTTGTTTCTTCTTTTTTGCTTAACTAAATATTTTAACCAAGTTGTTTATTAACTATTATCTTTAAACGTCACTGAAATTTATCAACCAGGTTTTCATAAACTCAATTATAATGTTCGAATCTATAAATTCCTTTAGTAACACTTTGTCCATTTTTTCACAAAGACCTTATATTTTTCAAAACCCTATTAGAAAGATATTTTTGTCTTTATTATTTTTTTTCATATTTTATTGCCATTTTTTTTTTACTATCTTACAGTTTTACCAAGCTATTATTACAATTGTTTTCAATTACTGTTTTCTTATTTGAGAAATCGAGAACTTAATTCGGTATAATTCTCATGCCAGTCATGTTCTTTTTAGTCGTCTATCTATTTCTAAGAAAACAATCCATTTGAATAATCTTGTTTGTATTCATATCAAATGTATACATTATATTATCCTTAATATAATAATCATCTCTGATTAATATTTTATTTTTACTAGTTTTCTCTACTTTAATTTGATTTTGTAGTTTTTTTCTTTCTTAATCTTGATCAAATACACGAATCCGTTGTAATTATTATTTTTTTCGGTATTTTTTAACATTTTTTGTTTTCAAAGTCCAAAATCTCTTGAGAACTAAAATTTTATTTTCAGAATGACTTTTCTTATCAGGTTATTTTTACTATTTTTAAGATGAATTAGTCCTTCAATTTCTATATTTTTTAGTTCTAATTCTTCGTTAATAAATAGCTTGACTTCTTGAACAACGTTTCTTGTTTTAACCGGATAATTAAAAATTATTGTTCTTGTTATTAGTCCCATTTACCAATTTATCAATTTCGAATTCAAACATAAAGTTTTCGTTATTTTCATAATTTTCTTTTAATTTTTGTAACAAATTTCGTTCATATCTTCCTTATAACTGTTGCTTTCTTCTTTTATCTTATTAACTTAAGCTTTTATTCATTGAATTTCTAACTTTAACTGGCAAAAATTTTTCCGAATTAATTCGTATATGGATTTCAATGTATATTGTAGATCGTCAATACCTTGTTTTTCGGTTCCTCTCGTTGGTCTAAAATAATCCTGAATTCTTGAATTATTCGGGCGAATTTTTCTTGGGTAGATTCTCTTAATGCACAATCTCTCCTAAAAGGAATAAATAGAGATTGGCAAATGACAAACGAAAAGCAATACGATACCTTAGACAATTACTAAAAAGTAAAAACTTTCCTGTCAAGCATGACGAAATACGATTGACGAAAAAGTGAAGTTTTCAAGAAATTCAGAGTTAATTTTCTATAAATTAAGCAGTTTTATACCACTGTTTTAACATAAAAAAACAACAAAACAAAATTTCCCTCGAATGGACAAAATAGTAGGAGTTATATAGAATTTACTTACACGCACATAAACAGATTGAGGTCTTTATATTAAAAAATATTAAAATCTTTTTTCATAATTGGCCTTTCATTTGAGTGTAATCTACTCTCAGCTTGTCAAGTGCACACAACAACACGAAGTGAAAAAATGGTCTTGGATATAATAATTTGGGTAAATTTCCTCGGATAAGATGGCGAAGCTGTCTAGTAGAGTGGCTGTTGTACTAAACATTTAATTTTAAGGAAAAAGGAATTAAAACACGAAGGAAACTAAATCTACTTAATCTCATGTTTTTTTGGCTATTTATAGATTTTTTGATCCGCTTAGGCCTGACTTTAATAGGACTGCACCGGTGTAAAGAAAAACCTGCCAACACTGTCGTTTCCAAACTTTTTCGTTTCTCGGCACCCTTGCTGAATCCCGTTTTTTTTCAAAGCGCCGTACTTTAAATTCTAACAAATAAAATTTACCACAAGCGAATAGCCAGTAATTTTTTAAATCAAAGCTTCAGAAATTTAATTAAGTAAAAAATAAATAAAACACGTATTTAAAATAAACAAAATGTAATATAACAAATTCAATTAATTATAAGTAGTGCGATGGATAAGCCTCTTACTCACCGTATATTTTCTGAAATGTAGAAACAAAATTGCAGGCAGCCACTTTCATTTTCTTCTCCGCATTGATTTTCGTGCAATACTTGTTTTTATCACAGCCACAGCCGAAACCCCAGGTTCTGACAAAGAAAAAGTCGCAAATATAACTGAATTTCTTTGAGTGTTATCACTCAGATAGGATATTTATCTTTCACTGATATCGAAATTTAGTAAATTTCATGCTGCTAAATTATGTTTTTAACGTATTATCGCAAGACAAATCAATAAGATTCTCTAGTTCTGCAGTAGTAAATTCGTACTTTTGTATATACATTTTAATTTTATTTTATTTAGTGTATATGTTACCGCTAATGCTCGAAAGCCGTTAATGTGTACATTACCTGGCTAATTTGCAGATTAACTAGGGTGATCCGTTAAAGTTGCGAAAATTGTTTCATTTCTCAAATTACCTAAGTAATATGCAGAGTATCTAGGTAATCTGCACATTACCTACTAGGCACTCCGTAAAGTAAAAATAAGATTTTTGCCACAAATAAATGTACCACAAATAGATGTGCTTGTCACAAAAACCAATTGCTATGTAATTCAAAGTGTCATCAATCTTTAGACTGAACTGATAAATAAGCACAGTTGGTTAATGTTACCTATGGTGACTGAAATGGCGGATCGTCTCTGATTCCAGCAAACAGAAAAAAGAAAACAGTGGGGACGCACGTTCTAACCTAACATAACCTATTCTACTAATTTTGTTGGTAATAATTATGGCAATTTGTTAGAATAGGTTAGGTTAGGTTAGGTTAGAACGTGCGTCCCCACTGTATCCTTTCTTCGGTTTGCTGGAATCAGAGACGAGTGGCCATTTTAGTCACAAAAGGTAACATTAACGCCCAATTTTAACATACGATCACCGGAAAAAGTATGATAACTTTCTTATTTTTCGTCTCTGGTCGAAAAGTAGAGTATCGTTAAACTCGTCTCGGTCCCCTCAGTTCAGATATATACTCAAAGTTCCATAGGTGGTAATCTATATAATCCCCCATTTCCCTAATTGTAATAATATTTTAAACCGTATGATCTTTGTATTACAGTTTTTTACTTGATTAATGATTGATTCTATTAACTAATTTGTCGATTGTTTGGTTGTATAAATATTAACTTGATTTTTTAGATATCGAAAATTAAATAAATAACGTTATATTAATTTAAGCGTACAGAAACGTTGCTGTTGTTTCAGCAAAAATCTTATTTTCACTTTACCCAGTGCCTAGTAGGTAATGTGCAGATTACCTGGATACTCTGCACATTACCTAGGTAATTTGAGAAATGGAACGATTTTCGCAACTTTAACAGATCACCCTAGTTAATCTAAAGATCTGCTAGGTAATGTACACATTAACGGCTTTCGAGCTTTAGAGGTAACATATACATGTAAAATGTTGTCATATGTGGCTTTGAATAAAACTAAAATTAATAACTATTTTGGCTATACAGGTGTGTTTCTTTACTTAAGCGTCATACTTCTTGTAAAGATAATAGAAGTGAATTTCTCAATATTTACTGTATAATAGCGCATAAAAAGCATTAAATTTTTCCAAAAATATCGTTAAATGATTCTAACAATAAGTTTCATAACCCGTGTGCGACAAACTTTTTGTCCAAAGCATTCTTATTCACTATCTGTATAGCTCTTCTATAAGATCAATACGCTGACTTTTAATACCATTAAACTATTTATTTCGAAACGACAAAAAATTATTCGAAATTTTTAATTTTTTTTTAAACTTTTCTATCATTAAATCAATTTTCTGTTTATTTTTGTTCATTTATTTTAACTTTTAGTTAAAATATAAGAGGAATTTTACAATAGAAAACTTCGCTGCGTGTGGAATACAGTGCGGTCGACTTTCTGCTTTCATTAATAACACATCAATTTCGAAGAGATTATTTCGAGCATCAATCTCGTTGTTAAAAAAAGTAAACGTAAAGTAAGGTAAATAATTTCGAAGAAAGTAGTTACAATTTGGAAGTCTTATATATATATATATACAGTATATATATATAGGAAGGAAACTGAAATAAAATTCAAAGGCAATCTGTTTAAACAGCTGATCTGTGAGGGCATTCTTTGAAAAACTGGATATTCATTTGATATATTGTGTGAAAAATTATTGTATACTTGTAATAATTATTATAAATCAAGCGGATTTTCATTAAAAATTAAATTGATATTTGATTGAAAGAATACTGTTTATTGATTAGAAATTTTACATGAGAGTTCCAAATGATTGAATTATGTATATTAAGCAAAGATATTTCGATAATGTAGCCAAAATAAAAACTGAAATTTAAACTTGTTTTGATGAGTCTTCTTATCATTTTGTGATTTATTTATTTATTTATCAGTTATTGTTCAAAGGAAGGTTTATCTAAATGTCAGAACTGTTTGTCAGCCTGTAACATCTCCAATCTTTTTCTGTTCGATCCTCCTTCTCTTAATAAAAGCAGTGCATTGGCGGCTTCTAATTTTTCATTTTTCTTTTCGATCCATGTAAAAAATATTTAGTAACAAAATTTAAATTTTCTATTAATTTTAAAATTTAATTTTTCAAAAATTTTATAAATGAAATTTTTGTACGTTCGAAATACTTTTTGGGCATTATTGAATTAATTTCAATAAATTTCTCTTTTTTTACCGGCAAAATCTCTCAAATGAATTTTTTTAAGATTGAGTATTACGCTTCTAAAACAATTTTATTCCATAGTTTCAGAATATAGTTCATAAAATTCATAAATATCACGATATTTCCCGAGTTCATTTGTTGAAATAAAGTGTCTTGTAAATACAAACAAATTGTAATAAAACGAATCTGATATGTAATTTTCTTTTAATTAATAATATTAAAACGATTTAATAAGTTTAAGAAAACTACGAATAATTTGCTTCTAATATTAAAATTGTGTGTAGAATAACACCAGAAAACTTTTTTCTGAAAAGAACATACAGCTTTAAAAATACTTACTGCTTATTCAAATATGGCAGACGTGGTGACATTTTATAGTACATATTTTGTTTATTTTTCATTCTTTTGGATTTGAATAAAATACATTTTCTACAGGAGCTTTGGTAGCTTCTGGTAGCTTTTGATAGCTTTTTGGCAGCTTTGGTGGCTTTTTTACAGAAGCTTTCGTTTTGCAAAATCAATGTTTTACTTGTGCATTCACAGAGACTAACGAATGTACAGTACAATATATATATATATATATATATATATGTGCGTATATATTTGTAAAACAAATTAAAATTTTTAAATCGTCATTTTCCAGACTCGAAATTCCAAATTTCATTTCTGTAACGAAACATGTTGCAATTCGCTTGCGCCAACGATCTATCTGACATCTAGCGGTATTAACGTGAACTACATAATGGCGACTACTATGGGTATAATATAAGTCTGTGGTCAGTAAGAATTAGAAAGTGTTTAACCTACAATGGTAAATAATAAGTATTGCTGTGTATTTGGATGTAAGTCTAAAGGTACATCAAACTCAGTACATATGCACACATTCCCGAAAAATAAATTACTGAGAAAAACATGGGATTTAAAACTGAAGTCAGGAAAGCAATCAACGAAATCTACGTACGTTTGCAGTTTGCATTTTGACAAAGACGATTACTATTTGCCAGGTAATAACAACATTTCCTATGAGTATATTTTAACTATTATCACATACGGTACTTACGTTTTCATAGGTTTACCATGTGCTCGTCATTATTTAAAACCTAATTCGTATCCAACTAAAAGCATACCGATAAGGAAGTTTGATAAGAAAACTTCTATCAAGGAAAATTCTAAATATCAACCTAATAATGACACCAATATTTTGGAACTGTCACAGCCCAGTACATCTTGGTCTAAATCACGTATTGACTGCTGTGCATGTACAGATCAACAAACGATATCACAAATAGAGGAGGATGACGATATGACGTCAGTATCACAAACAGAAAATGATACAGTTATAGCACTATTAAGTTTAAGTGAAAAATCCAACATTCAGGAGGAGAGGGATATTTTAATGAAAAAAGGAATTCAAGTGAATACACTTTTATATTCAACCTTAAAATGTACTGTGTTTGACTTAATAAAATCAGACAATGAACTAAATATTCTCACAGGTTTACACAGTTTTAAAATGCGTGATACCATCTCTGCCTGTGTTAGTGAGTTGCATTCCAACTACACTGCTTGTAAGCCTACTACAATATCTACTAAAGTCAAAATTGTTATTGTTATGATGAAGTTAAAACTGGCCTTGTTCTTTGCTTGTGTTTCAGTTTTATTTCAAGTTTCCATGACAACATGTAGAAGAATATTTTTCAATATTATTGCTTATTTCAGTCAAGTATTAGGTGCTGGGATTGTGTGGCCTTCCAAAAAAGAGATCATGAAAAACTTACCTTTGTGCTTTCAAAAATACAGTAAAGTCCGTGTGATTTTGGACTGCACTGAAGTTTTAGTTGAAAAACCAAAGTGTATTAGTTGCAGAATATTAACTTACTCCCATTACTATGGTAAGCATACTGTTAAAGTATTAGTTGGAATTGCCTCATCTGGTCTTATCACCTGTTTAATTAGAGCGTATGGAGGTAGGGCATCTGACAAAGCCATATTTAAGAAATCAAATTTCTTAAATTTACTTGATCCTTATGCAGATCAAATAATAACGGATTAAGATTTTCATATAGAAGATGCTTGTTCTGCTAGATCTATTGGTTTAGTATGCCCACCTTTTATAAGAAAGCAAAATCAGTTAAGCAAGCATGATGCAATGGAAACTGCAGAAATAGCAAAGGCCAGGGTACATGTTTAACATGCTATTCAGAGAATGAAACTACAGTATTTGTTGTTTTAAAATGAAAATTAGACTGGACTTTACTGCCACACATTGACAAAACTCTAACCATTATTCGTAATGTAGTAAATTTATCTAAACCGATATTGGGTGATGACAAATTTTGAAGAGTGTTGTGAGCATTTTCATTTTGACTCTATATAATTAAAGAAGCAGTATTAAACAACAATTTAACAGTGTTTTTTCATAATCTCATAGTTAATAAGGCTTACTCATTTTTGTTTTTCAATTTTTGTATGATAAAGAACTCTAACACTAGTTAGAACAAAACATTTTATTTCAAAACAAAACAAAACATAGCAATATGTTTTATAAAATTATTAGTGCTTAACTTTCTATAATTATTTTGCGTAAATCTGTACGAAAATATCTTTCTTTGCAAATTATGAATAAAATACTAAATAAAAGAAAATGACTTTATTTTAATTTGTTGCATCATTCATTTTGTATTATTCACATAAACATTATGGGTGCTAATATTGTTATAAGTTAATAAAATTTAAAGTAATGTGTATTTTCTTCTAAAAGTGATTTCTGATGAAAAAAGCAAGATCGTTGTATTTAAGAATTATTTCTGCATAGATAAGGAAAAATAATTTTGGTAAAATTATTTAATAGCTTTTCTGCCACAGCAAATTATCTGTTTTAGCATTTCCTCTCCTTTTATAAGACATCTTATTCTACTATCCACATATTCTGAAATGTCACGAAGTGAAATCATCATGATATTAATCCTAGTTGATTTCGTAGTTGTTTATATCGGACAAGAATGCGGATAAAACGTTTTCACTACAGAGAGAGAAGTTATTACAAACGAGAGTCACTTTTGTGTTGTCTATGTTGACAGGCACGCTACACCCTTTGTGGCAGCCATTTTAGTCGACTCATACGCCACCTATAGTTAGTGGCACAAGCGAATACAGTTTACTCTATACTTTAGAGTTATAGACCCTAAAAATATGGCATCGTATTATATATATATCAGATTAAATTTATGATTTTAGTTTGTTCGGGTTGTCTTTTATTCATTTCTATGAACGAATCACAAGATACACCTTTATTACAGTTTCATAAGAAGTAAATGAATGTTTGCATCGTGAAACATTATATTTTCTTTTTTATATATATTTACTGTTAGCAATGTTTACGATGAAACCTGAAATTTAAGTTTTATTATTAAGAATTCTGTATATTAAAAACGTAATAATAAATTTAGCTTATTTATTAACATTAAATATTAAAATAAGTTAAACAAAAAACAGAAATAGCGTTACTCCATTTGTCTCCTCACATGCGTTTCTCCAATACAGAAGATATTATATATATATCGTTTTGTGTCTTCAATTGTTTTTAGATTTAGTGACATGCGCAATTAAATATGCTTAATATAATCAAACCATAACAATCAAGAAATTACATTATTTCGGTGCATTGTTGTTTACTGTTGTAACAAAATTTCGACTTGCAAAAACTAAATTTAATAATAAAATAAAAAAAATTATAATGGTAAGTGAATTCTTTTATTTAATTTCCATAATATTTTGAATTTCTCAAGCTGTTTTATTAAAAATTCAGGGAATAACACAAACTATCAATTTCAATATTATATCGAAGATAGAGTTCATATTATAAACATTTTTAGCATATTGTTATAACATATAACAATAATTTATATTATCCAGAATAATTTTTATTTACGTTTTTCACTAATTATTTATATTTATTTAACGAATTATTTTAAAAGGATCGAAAACATCAATGCCCGATATGCGAAAAGAAATTTTTTTATGAAAGCCGTTTGCAAGTACACATGCGAATTCACACGAATGAAAGGCCCTATAAATGCAATTTGTGCCGAAAAAGCTTTTCGCAGAAAAGCAATTTAACATCTCATATGAAAGTGCACTCCGATGAAAGACCATTCAAGTGCAATAGCTGTGAACATAGCTATAAACGGAAAAACGAGTTAGAACAACACATGTACAGAATGCATCCTGATGAGATTTTATCTAAAGTAAATATTACTTTTAATTACGTCATCATCACAATAAAATAAATCGTGGAAATGAAACGTTTCAAAACTTTTTCATAAATATTTCACATAAAGAATTTGCATTTGAAAGTTAAGTTTTATGTTTTTATAAATTGTTAACAATAAACTAAAAATTTATTGAATAATTAGATTCCATCAAACGACCCGAGGATAATAAGCCGTAAATGTAACTTCTGCTTAAAAGTTTGTCAGTCTCCCGCTGCTTTAAGAATTCACTTGACAACTCACACTGGAGAGCGGCCATTTTCGTGTAATTTTTGCAACTGCACTTTCACTCAGAAAAGTGCTTTAAACAGACACATCAGAAGAATCCATCCGAGAGAAAAAACTCCATCTTGCTCCGAAGTAAGTATATAAAAATGTTAATGACTAAGGTTTTAACACACAATCGTGTGTTAGAGTGAAAACATTACAATAATAACTTCACTTATTTAACGAGCGCACATTGTTTCAATATTCATTCAACGCATATATTCTAAACGTTTGTTTCCTTCGATTTTCTGAGTAGATAAGTTATATCGTAATTAACAAGGTAATATCTCTATTAAAATATACAACGATTTTAAATTCTCTGTCTAAATACATCGATAATTACGCGCAAATTAAAACTTTTCCTAAGAGGTTCGGGTCATTCGATATCATAACGTTTCTGTGTAATTTCATATACAAGTCAGATATTATAATTAATTCTACACATTTCAAATTATAAAAATTCAATATTACTTCAGACATTTGACACTTTTATTGATAAAACTTTATTTGTACTCGTTACCACTGAATCAGTATTAATGGCGATCAAACTGTTTTTCTGTTTGTATTGAATTATTATGCAGGTATATATTTGCATTTGGATTTTAGTGTACTCAAGTGTAGCAATATTTACATTGTTTTACAAAAGTCGCTGTTTTGTGGATTTACATAAACGTTTAGCGAATAATTAAAAAACGATGACTCGGAAATTCATTTTATTTGTGTTAAAACATTAGATCCAAACTTATGAAACACTCTGTACATATATAACTCGTTGTTAACACATAAAATTCATGGCGTAGTAAACCCCGAAACAAGTACAAAACAATGTACCGTATCGACTCAACTAATAAAGGAATTTGATGGAAAATTTGCCATGTGTCTTTGAAATAAAACACAATACTAGTGTTTACTACGCCTCAAATATAAAACAGAACACGGTTTCAAAAAACAAATGAACATAAAATTAATATGTTTGGTTACATTAGGTTAACGTGCCGCCTTATAAATTACACTGTTTAACATAATTTTTGGCACACGGAGAAAAGGAAATTGTATCTAATAGGACTTTTTGTATTTACAACCATGGGATCAAAATTTTTCTATCATCTTCTGATTTTCCGTAATCATAGATATAAATTTTGGCTCCATGTCTGGCCATCCACAAAAACTTTTTTGCACCGCTTGCAGCGGACAAGGGACAAAGATGGAATTCGTTTAACAAGTTTGTTTTACCAACTTGTTACCCAGATAGCAGAATAAAAATCACACAACATGACACGTCACCCACAGGCAATACTCTACAAAATTTGTGGGATTTGCATTAAGTGAAGATGAACTTTTGTGTTGTGATTTTTAGCTGTATGTATTTTGTTACCTTCCGAAGAAAATATAGCAAGGAAATATGTAAATTATCTTGATATGTAAAAAATTAACATTTTTAACTTAACGAAAACGGTTAATTGGGCTCGTTAATTAATAAATGTTATAAACTATATTTTGATTGTAAATTGGGCGATCAGAATAAAAATTTGGTACCACATATCATATGTTCAATTTGAGTAAAACATCTGATAGAGTGGGCAAAAGGCTATTCTCTACGTTTGATTTTTGCAGTACCCATAGTTTGGCGTAAACCAAAAAATCATGTTACGCACTGTTATTTTTGTTTGACTACCATAAAAAGAATAACTAGTAAATCTAAACCAACTGTGAAGTACCTAAATTTACCATCTGCTATGAGGCCAGTTCCTCATTGTTAGAATATACCTGTACCATCTCTGCCAGAACATTTTACTGGGGGAGACTTAAGATATGAAGAAGTCGAAAACGAGGAAAAAAATATCCTGATTTTGAGACGAACGCCTCCACTTAGAGACCTCATTTATTAACTCGAGGCGAGCTAAATGAACTTCTTATGCATTTGAACTTGTCTAAAAGACAGGCTGAACTTTTAGTTTCTCGACTAAACCGTTGTCATTTACTTCATCGGACAATTAAAGTGTGTTTTTTCGTAATCGTCAAAAAGATTTTCATGATAAGTATTCTGAAGAAAGTAGTTTGGTTTATTGCAATAATATTAGTGCTGTGATGAATGCACATGATAATAAACATAATACCACAAAATGGAGACTGTTCATTGATTTGTCTAAAATTAATTTTAAGGCTGTGCTTTTACCCAATAGAAATAAATTTTATTCTGTGCCATTAGCTTATTCGACTAAAATAAAAAACCTATGAAAGTCGTACTTGAAAAAAAGTCATTTTCAAAAGTAGAATTTAATTATATGTTGTGGTTTAAAAGTCGTTGCATTATTAATTGACTATACTAAATTTTGATGTTTCTTGTGTGGGTAGAACAGCAGAGACAAGAAAAAACATTACCTGAAGAAGGAAAGGCGTGAAACGTTTATTCCTGGCCAGAAAAATATCATTACACCCCATTATTCAATGCTAATATGGTTCTTCTACCTCCACTTTATGTAAAGTTAAGACTTTTCAAAAACTTTGTCAATGTAAATGCTGATTGCAAATTGTGAATGCGGACAATGCTAAATTTCATTATTTGACGGAAATATTACTTCATATAAGTGATGCTAAAATTAAAGCTGGAATTTTCGTAGATCCACAAATAAGAACTTTAATTAAAGATGAGAAATTTGAAAACTTGTTAATCGCTGTTAAAAAGTGAGAATGAAAGTCATTCGAAGGTGTTGCATAAAATTGTTTCAGTAATGACATACATGGTATTTCTAAATTACTGCGAAATTAAGAATGGTCTTTTACAAACTAACAAGGATATAATATGTAATATGTCCCTCGAAATGCATATCTTGGATTCCAACCTGGATTTCTTTCCTGACAATTTCGGTAAAGCTGTCAGTGACGAACACGTGTTACGTTCCAATCAATACATCTCTACCATAGGAAAAAGGTATCAAGGCCAGTGGAATTTTAGAATACTTGCTGGTTACTGTTGACCTCTCAAGATGGATTTTTCAAACGCCCAACATAGTAAAAATTTTCTCCATTTTATAAAAGATAAATCAATAAGTGTATGCATTGTGTCTAAATAAATACCTTTTTCTTTTAAAGTGACTGTCACATAAAAGTGGACATAATGGAAAAAATCGGTGTATATATTTAAAAACAGCATAAAATATTCTATAAAATTCAGGTATTTTGATATGTGTGTTAAAGAAAGGTTCGAATATGTATGATTTTGGGCGAGATGCTTTGGAAATAGCTTTGGGTAATTCGTCCGAATAGCCGAAATATACGAGCCTAAAACAAAATATTAGAACTTGCTGTAACTTTATGCCGTTGCGAAAGAAGAAAGCGGGAGAGAATACAACTGAAGAATTTATAGAAAAATTCCAGTGTTCTTGAGTACACAGTTTAAATAGGATTTTATCGGATTAAGTGTTCCGATTGGTTTAGATCTACTTCTTCGCTTCCGAATTGTTCGCCACTCCGTTTCCGTATGTAAGATACAGATTAGGACGTGACAAAGGTCGATGGTCTGAGTACAATTCCACTTGTCATTTGACTCTGTCCGGAATTGTTTATTGATCTTTCACCTCTTTCACTTGATACGTTTTACGGTTGTTATATGTTTATAACGAAAAGAAAAAGAAAGAAATAGGGTATCGTGTCAAATTTGAACTATCCTAAATAGATCCATAAAATAGACATTTTACTGAATTTTTGAGATTAACAAAGCAAATTTTCTTTGAATTTTCATATATAGAATATTTAATGAAATTACGCTCTCGTTTAAATTGTGTCAGCAAATTATTTCGAGTACTCGAACGTAATTTAATTAAATAAAAATCCTGCTTAATTTCGTTATTCTTCAATCATTTTTCTTGTTTTTTTTAAAGTTTTTATAGTTTAAGTAAGATAAACTATAACTTTACAATATATATTTATAAGATTTATATAATTTTAATGATAAAAGTTTTACGCTTTAATGCAGAAATAATATAAATCTGTTTTTCTGGTTTACTCATCGTTGATATTTTTTCTTTTCAAGCAATCTCAACAACAGGACAAAGAACAGAAATTTTTAAAGGCCTCTTCTAATAAAACATCGTCTGCACTAATAAGTACAAATAACGAAAACAAGGATGATGAACAATGTAAAGCAGACCACAAAGACGATATTCCTAGATTGTCGGTAATAGTATTTCAATGTCATTTATGTTCCTTCAGCACTCGGTCGAATGAGAAATGGTTAGAACATAAGCAGTGCCACATTGAAGACATTCCTTCCACGTCCACGGTACTTATTCTATTTATTCTTTGAAAATAAATTGTACTGTACTTTTAAGAATCCACGTTTTAATTGAGTGAAGTTTTCTCCCTAAACTCCATCTTCTGCAGTTGGTTCGTAAATTAAGCACTACTCGATATTGTTCTGATGTTGGTTCGATGAAAGCTCACTTCCACAATCAAGACAGACCTGTGAATTGGCTCTACTGCGGTTCGTCCGGTCTCAGCCCTTACCCGTCCCAGAGATATCCCGCAGAGAAGTATACTCGCTCTTTCTGTCTATACCCCGTTCGCACCGAGCATTTCGATCTAGATTGTGGCTAAGGTCGGAGAGAGTTCCGTGGTGCGAACGCTCTCGACCGTTTCAATCTCGACTGAAACGAGGCTAAATCGCGATCGACTGGAGAGAGTTCTTGAAACTAGATCCANCATCAAAGCCCAACCTTCAATTAATTCGTTAATTTGAATTTTAAACGTAATATAAACGTATTAATAGGAAAAAGTAAAATGTTTGCATTTTTTGTGCAAACCCGTTCTCTGTATTCAACCTTTGCCTTTATCAATAGGAATATCAATTATAAAAGTAATAATTGTGAAGAATGATTCTCTTAAAAATTAAACGTTGTTGTAATTAAAATTTTATATTATTCACACTTATCATAAGTTATTAATTAACTACACTGATGAATTTATTAATGATAACGTTTATCCCATTTTATAAATGTTTATGAGTGATTAATTGCAAAGGTTAAATACAGAGAACGGGTTTTCATAGAAAATACAAAGAAACGTAATTAATTTCAAATTTTTGAACGAACGTCAAACAAAACCAATTGAAAACAACAAAAATTTTCCAGCGCCAAAAAAAAACAATAATATATATCGTTTTTGTTTCAATTATTTTTAGGTTCAATGACATGCATCATTATATAATCATGCACTTAATATAATCAAAACATAACAATCAAGAAATTACATTATTTCGGCGCATTGTTGTTTTCTGTTTTAACGATATTTCTACTCGAAATTAAAAGACTAAATAAGATAATTAAATTAAAATAAGTAATATAATAAATGGTACGTGAAATCTTTCATTTTATCTGTATAATACATTTAAAATTTCCCGAACTGTTTTATTAAAAATTTCAATATTATATCGAAGATATAATTATATGTAAATATTATGAACTTTTTAAACATATTATAATATATAACAATAATTAATACTATCGTAAATAATTTTAATTTAACCTTTTCACAAATTATTTATTGTTATTAAACGAATTATTTTAAAAGGACCGAAAACATCAATGCCCGACATGTGGCAAGAAATGTCTTCATAAACAGCATTTGGAAAAGCACATTCGAACTCATACGGGCGAAAAGCCGTTTAAATGCGATTTGTGCGAAAAAACCTTTTCGGATAAGAGCAATTTGATACATCATACGAAAGTGCACTCCGATGAAAGCCGTTCAAGTGCGAGTACAAGGGCTGTGAAGAGCGTTTTAAACGGAAATATGAAATAAAACAACACATGTACTGTACATATGGCATTCCGATGAGATTTTATCTAAAGTAAATATTACCACGAGTTTCTATATTTTCATTTTAGTTTTATTTTTCAAATATCAAAGCGGTAAAAGTTATAAAATAAACAGACAAAACATCAATATACAAAATAAAATAAAACCTTCAATTAATGTTTCAAACAATACTCGATGCAACTGTGTTACTTTACACGAAGAAATATTAAAATAATAATATTAATATGCAACTGTAAATATAATTATCGTTCTTTTGGCGCTTAAAAATTTTCATTGTTTTCTATTCGTTTTGACGTTCGTTCAGAAATTTTTAATTCATTCCGTTTCTTCGTATTTTCTATGGAAACCCGTTCTCTGTATTTAACCTTTGCCAATTAATCACTCATAAACATTTATAAAATAGGATAGACGTTATCTATACTAATATTATAAAGAGGTAATGTTTGTATGTATGTAAGTTTATATGCAGCGGGTAATCTTCGAAACTACTCATCCGATTTCAAAAATTCTTTCACCAATATTTAGAATGGAACTTCAGGGTGGACACAGGCTGTATATTATTCCGTTAAACATGGGAGATGGACAGTTTTTTTACGGTAAGCCTTACGGGGAAGGTTACCGTAAAGAACTCTGCTTCTATTTATACTATTTTAGATGCGGTTTTTTGCGTTTTTGATTGCGTTTTAATAGAGTACGTCAACAGAATGTACACTAAGAAGATATTTTTCGATATTCCCCCCGCTGGGGAGAAAGACAGGATTAAGGCTTATTGTGAAGAACTTGGCTTCTATTATACTATTTTAGATGCGGGTTTTTGCGTTTTTGATTGCGTTTTAATAGGGTACGTCAAGAGAATGTACACTAAGAAGAAATTTTTCGAAAAATTTTTCCCCCCACGGGGGTAGATACATTTTGAGCCACAACAAGGCGTGGCGGGGTCTGCTAGTCCATAATAAATTCATCAGTGTAATTACTTAATAACTTATGATAAGTGTGAATAATATAAAATTTTAATTACAATAATGTTATATTATTAAGCGAATCATTCTTTATACTCTCAATTATTACTCTTATAATTGATATTCTTATTGATAAAAGCAAGATCCACCTTCGTGTTGTTATTTTCTAATTTATTATTTGCATTTTATAAAGTGTAAACCCCAGAAAAGCTTTCTTTATTAAAATATAAATTTTCTTCTACAAGTACGTATCTCCTAATATCAGGACTTATTATACTGGCTTTACGGATAATACTACAGAGTTTCACAAAAAACAATTTTTTATTTTATTTAATATTTTATTTTCTGTGAAAAAAATTGTTTTCTGTGAAACTCTGTAGCAGTATCTGTAGAGCCTGTATAATAATTCCTGATATTAGAAGATACATACTTGTAGACGAAAATTTATATTTTAGTATAAAAAAAAACATTGAGGCATTTTAATTAAGCTTTCTTTATTGTTCACCGTATTATTAAGTGAATGTTTGAATTATAAAATATTTTTATCTTTTTAAGTTTAATTTAGATTACAGTCGAAAAGCTTTCCAAAAACAGTTGTTCGACTGTGCATAATTGCTAGTGTCAATAATATAATTTAAGAAAATTACTCTGCAGCACCTCGTTAGCTCTATTTTTATAAAATACTTTTCTATATATATAATATAATGAAACGTGAACAAAATTTTTTACATTTAATTTCAACATCATTACAATGAAATATACGGTGGAAACCATTTAAAAACTTTTTCATATAAAATTGTCATGAACTTCTTTTGTTTAAAAAGTTACGTTTTATATTTTTAAATATTGTTGAGAATTAACTAAAAATTTATTAAATAATTAGATTTCACCAAACGACCCAAAGATAATAAGCCGTAAATGTAACATATGTACAAAAGTTTTTCCATCTCCCGCTGCTTTAAAGATTTACATGAGAACTCACACTAAAAAGCGTTTATTTTCGTGTAACGGCAGTTTCACTACCAAATATAATTTAACACACACATCAGAAGGATCCATTCGAAAGAGAAAACTCCATCTTTCTCCAAAGTAAGTGTATAAATACGTTAAATTAATGACTAAACTTTTTTCAAATAATCGAGTATTAAAGTGAAAACATTATAATAATAACTTTACTTATTTAACGAGCACACATTCTCTCATTATTCATTCCTCGCATATATTCTAAACACGTGTATTTGTTTCATTCAGTAGTCCGAGAAAATAAGTTTTTTTCTTAATTAACAGAAAATTCCTGTAATTAAAATATACAACGATTCTGAATTTTTCGTCTAATATCAGCCATCAATACGCGCAGACAGCATTTTTTGTATAAACTACGAGTCATTCGATTAGCAGCCGGAAAAGAAACGTTTCTGTCATTTTATGTATTCAACACGAGACATTATAATTAATTTTCCAAATTACAACTCATTAAATACAATTCTACTTCAGAAAATCGATATTTTCACGAATAAACTTCATTTTCACTCATTACGATTGAATAACAATTTATAGACATCGAATTTCGTTTGATTTTCTATTGAATAATTATGAAGAAATACACTCAAATACAAATTCAATTATATAAGTGTAGGAAAATTTACTTTGATGTGTGAAAGTCTTTGTTCTGTGGATTTACACAAATATCTATCGAATAATTAAAAAACGATGACTTCTTTGTTTTCACAGAAATTAACAACTGCTGTTTTTCACTCGTAATTATATTTTTTTTTATTTTACGCTGTTGTTTTCTGAGTTTTCGTTGATAACATTACTTTACCGAAAAGCATTTATATTTGTTTACCGATTACTCAAAATTTGTGAAAAATGAAAATTCACACTTTTGTTATAAAATATAGAAATATGTTACTTTAATCAGGTTAAAAATTTCTCAACTTTTATAGCATTACAAATATATAATACAGTATACAGTTATCTAAAATTACATACTTTCATGCAATCCCCATACTAGTAAATGGTGTGCAGTTACGTTATTTATGTTGTTTACTTTCAGAAAAGTACACAAGACTTTCAACAACAGCAGAAAAAATCGCTTGAACAACCATCAATTTTCCGCTTGAACAAATTCTCTTACAATGAAATTTTTTCAAATTCTATTGACTCGGTTATTTGAAAACTTGTTAGTTTTCAAATAACCGAGTCAATAGAATTTGAAAAAATTTCATTGTAAGAGAATCTTTTTACTTTAAAAGATTGTGAAGAATTCCTTGAAACTATTAACGCCAACATAGGAATTATCCAACAGGAAGATTCCTCACAAGTGACATTTTTCCCAGAAATGGACGTGAAAGAAATTAAATTGGAATGTCCGTTCTGTGGTGAACAATTTTTCGACGACGTTTCGCTTAAAGAACGCGAAAGAAACTCCCATCCGTTTGATTAATTAATTCCGGACAACTAATTTTCGAAATTTATTAAATTAATAAGATATCGGATTATTAATATTTTGATATCTAATAACGGAGGAAAAAGTGAATTATCAGGACAAGAAGCTCAGTTACAGTTTGCGATATATGTGAAATCATCTTAGAAAGTATACATCTAATTTAATTTATAGCGAAAATTATTTGATATGAACTTCGTAATATTTGAAAGAAATAAGATTTATTCAGTTATTTTTTACTCATTTATTGCCTTACGAAAACCAAAAGATCTAAACATCGATGAAACACTTAATTTATATATTACATTTGTAAACTCGATATGCTTTAATTGAATAAATTTCAATTAAATTTAAAAAATTGCATATTTCTGTCTCTCTTATATCTATATTATTTCAAGTAAATTATTTACTTTTTTCCACTGTAAAAAGAAAATACAAATAGAGCATACAGAAAAAATACAATTAACAGACAAAATTAAACATAATTCAAGCTTTTGATAGAGTCTGAGTTGTCTGTAGGTTTTCAGATGTTTATTCTTTTCTAAAGCGTTTTAACTATACATTATTTCGTAGATAGGCGATATTTCGAGGAAGAGTAGCTGACCTTTCTCAGTTGATAATCAACTGACTGTTCAGATAACAAATCAAAAGTGTAGTAATAATTCCAAGAAAAACACGAGTAGAAAGCACGTTATTAACATTTCATAGAGTATTTGTTGATCTCCTGTTTCCTTATTGTGTTTGTGATCAACGAGATTCTTTCCAAGGAAAAAAAGAGGAATGGGAGTTAATTTGTATGGGTGAAAAACCTACACTTAATAACGTTGGTAGAACCATAGTCAACCAACGAGTGTATTTATCCATTCGAGTCTGTTAATTATGATGTGCAATTATTGTTAAATTTTCAGAACAACAAAAGTTTATTAATTTATTAATACACGAAAAGTGTTCTTTTATTAAGTCAATATTATAATTACCAATAATCAGTAGTCGGTAAGTCTTTAGTCAAAATAATTGATTTAAGTATATCAAAAAATGTGCTACAGTTAGAAGCAGTTCTATAAATCGCAGTTATCATTATTATAAATTGTGATATTACCGACATAATTTTAAAGAAAATTATTTTTATAATATCACAATAATCGTTACAGTAAGTAAGTTCGAGTATCAATTTATAGTGCTCTCCCCATGCGTGCACCATTAGATCCTAGTGCTATTTTTATGGACAATAACTTGCGAGGTTAAAAAATTCGCATCGTCGGCTAGTAGTATTATTCTGAAACACTGCTTTGTATCAATTGGCTAGGTATCCCTACGTGCAAATCAGCATATCGAATGTAGTTTAAAAATTAATTACTTTACAGAAACATTCGATATTTTGAAGTGAAATTTCAGACATTATCTAATTCAAAAGAATATGAACAGAACTGCCTAGTGCCATACTAATTGATCGAACGTTCTAGAAATTTATAGAAAACGAACGAACAAATAAACAAATTTTTTCATTTATATATGTATTTGTGAGAAATTTGATTGAACGATTTTATCATAAACAGTAAAAGAAAAAAGTTCCATGTCATGGGTATAGTTTAGGAACTTCATAAACTTTTCCTACGGAGAGTACTTCTTTCGTGAGTGACACGGCTTACAAAAGCCTATTCATCAAGAGAATCTGAGGAAAAATCGAAGATTAATGCACCCATCATCGTCACCTACATGGGCATTAGAGTACCACCCGAAATGAATCACGACGAAAAGTTAGTCTGTCCGAATTTGTGAGTGCTTATCTCCACGGTTCTTCTCGAGTTTCCCGCATTTTCACCGGTTTTTAGATTGTCTGAACTGAAGAACTATTGATAGGATTTTATTGTGAATATTACTTGTTTGGACTTTTGGATTCAAGACCCAGCATAACCACTCTACTTTTTTTATTCAAAATATATTAATGTTTATCGACCATCTTCGCTCTGTATTTACTGACAAACATCCGAAGTTGTAAACACTGTCTATCTGTTCCATGCGCTTTTAGAATAGACTTTCTATTTATGTCACACACTTATTAATTTGATCTAACTTTTAACAGACAAATTGTTGTTACTGCACTGGAGTGCGTTATTTCCGCACGTTGTCTCTAGACTCTCTTCTTCATTTCTGACACAGTTTCGGCCGAATCACACCGATCTATTAAATTCTATACAATTGGAATTGACTAAAAGAAAAACACAATCGTGAGAAAACTTACAAACAATTTAAAGATGGTATCAGCAGCTTGAATCATGTTCGACATTATATGTTGATTGTTTTATTTTTGTTCTATTGTCATTACTTTTGTTGTGAGAGTGTTATAGTGTATTTATATTTGTGTTAGATACTTGAAATACGCGTATGGACACAGTGTCATATATAAATAATAATAATGTACATAATTTTTAAAAATAGAAGTAAAAAGATTATTTTGAATACGTTCCTTATTTCGTCAGTGCAAATACACAAAAATTGTAGGGTTTTCCATTTGTGTAAACTCACACACTCCTATTGAGTATTATCAGACCGCGCTTTTACAATTCCTGAGAATAGAGGAGAAAAAGCAAAATAATAACAATCCAAAATTAAATTAAACAAGAAACAGAATTCATAGCGTTACTCTATTAGTTTCCTCACATGCGATTCATTAATAAACAATTTTATAATTGGAAAACATAATATATCGTTATGTTTTCCAATTATTTTTACATTCAGAGACACGCGCAATTATGCATGCTTAATATAATCAAACCATAACAATCAAGAAATTACATTATTTCGGTGCATTGTTGTTTTTTGTTGTAACGAAATTTCGTCTTAAAATTAGAAAACTGAACTTTATAATTGAATGAAAATAAGTAAAATCACGATGGTAAGTGTAATCTTTCATTTGATTTGTATAGTACATTATGAATTTTCCAAACTGTTTTATTAAAAATTCACTAAATAACGCAAACTATCAATTTCAGTTTTATATCGAAGATACAGTACATATTAT
>NW_019385767.1:0-66955 GCF_000671375.1 Centruroides sculpturatus
TCCCACTTACAATTTGTGGACCATCCCACCCTGTGAAACTCTACTATAAACTAAAACAATCTCTTTCTGTTCCCTTTATTTTAATGGTGCACTAACCTCACTTCATCATACTGGTTCCAAAAGGTTTCTATTACCCTTACTGTAACCAAGATCAAGGTTTCCAATTTTCTTAATATTAACTCAACATTGTGTTGTGTATACTGGGGATGTTTTTCCCAACACTATGTAGCAGGCCATCATGTTCACTGTAAGTTCAAAAATTTTTACATCTATGTTAAACGTTCCCTTTTGTAAATCATTTTAAATTTAATTATTATTGTAGCTTATATCTGTTAATCAATAATCACCATCTGTATTTTATCTAATGTCACAACTCCTGCATTTCTCACAATCCATGTAAGTTTCCTAATGTTTTCCTAAAAAGTCTTTCTAAAGTTTGTCCTCTGTCTTCTAAAGTTTGGTGTAATAAGTCTAGAGGAAAAGAAAATGTCATCTTAGAGCTTGTATATTTGAACATAAGACTAGATAAGAAGCATATTGCATAAGTTAACATTTTAGTTATATAACCTTTAAAATGTTTTAAACTAATTACTTAACTTGATTAAGAACAATTTAAAATAGAATAAAAGTACACATACACTTTAATTAGATGTTTAATTATGTTTTTAATTTCCATCTTAAAATATAAAAGGATTTTTTTTACAATAATTTATAATATTGTTTGTTTGAATATTTGGTTTATCAAACCTATCCATACAGTACATAATGTGTTAGGTACCATCAGATAATCATTGTATTAATTTATTTTCCTTTTTACTTGTAACAACATGTCAAGTTAGTATCCTTCATGATCTAATTCAGCTGTCAAATAAAACTTTGACTTTTTTATCACAATAAATCTACAGGGAATTCTTATATTTTATAGTGTTATATCTATTGAGTATTTATTAACATAATAATTTTATTATAAAATATTTTAATTTGTTACTACAAATTTGATTTTAATGTTGTACATTCAATATAATTAATGAATTATATTTTTTCTGAAATAATTTAATATAGGAAATACGCCACGATTAACGCCTGAAAGAGGCACTGAAAGTGCTCAAAAAGTGAAAGAAATGAGAGAACTTTTAGATTCTATTCCAATTGAATTAATCTCAAATGGGTGTATCATAAATCAAGACTTTACTTCAGACATGAAGCTGTCATTCAGTGATAGAAAAGCATGGATCTGTAAGTTCAAGAATGATTTTATTTAAATAATATAAATTTTTAATCTTTTTGAATAAATATAATAAAAAAGTTAAACTATATAGTTCTTACTAGAGATGGGCGAATACTACTAGAAGGTATTTTAGATTCAAAATCTCAAACATTACATTGATTTCCAAATTTATTTTTACTATTAAATTAAATTAACTCAAAAATTTTAAATATTTGAATAATTAGTAAGTATCCTTTATTAACATGTGCACGATAATTGCATTACAGACCATACTTATCATTATAAATGTTTTTAAAAACATTTTGAAATTCAAACAAATAAATTTTAATTTTTTTGTGTTGTGATATCCCTTAGTATCCACCAATGTGCACAGTGTAGAAGTGTGCTCTTCTGCACCTCTGAATTTCAAAGAAAAACAACTTACTAAAATATTGAAATAAGTAATTTATGTAATATTTATTATTTAGTTATATAAGATAATTAAGTTAAATAAGTTCACTAGGTTTTGGGATGTGAGATCTGGTTAATATTTGAATTTGAGTAAAGTGATATTTGCCTATCTCTAGTTCTTATAACTGCAATTAAGAGCAAGAAAAGCAAGAAAATCCATCATTTGCATAGATGACAAGTTAGGCAATGGAGGAAATAAGAATTTTCCTCCATTGTTTTTAATTAGTATTTCTTTTGGTACTTTTTCTAATAAGAGCTGGCTTAAATAAACATAGTAAGAAAGTATATATTTTCTGTTTTTTGAGGTCCCCAGAACGAATTAATCAAATTCCCATAGAAACCTATGGTAAATTGATAATTGGTTAACGAACAATTTGGATAGCAAACAAAGTCTTGGAATGGATTATGTTTGTTAACCGATCATCCACTGCATATTTTTATTGTGTGTACGCTACCACCTGGGAATTTTTTTAACATTAATGTTATTGGATACAACAGCATTTGTAATGGATGACATATTAGTTCAAATAAAATAGTGATCATTCTGTGAAAGGGGAAGGGAATCTCTAGTATATAAAAGGACAAGTGGGGGAGATGGTCTTTACGTCCTTGTAATTAATGGCCATTGATGCAGATAAATGAAACTTTGTACAAGTAATGCATTACTTGATCAATAATTTTGGGTAAAAGCATATAACATTAACACAATTCATGAAAATTCCATGTTTTCCACAAACCCTGGATTAATCAATATTTTGTACTATTGGGGTTTAGATTAATAAGATTCTACTGTATTAGTTATTTAATCAAATCAAAAAATCAAAAGTAAACAGAATTTATCAATTATTTGGCTGTCATTCTGTTCTATAGATGTATCCTTTTCATGTGTTATGTTAGTGAATGAATAATGAGATTAGATCAGTGTAGCTTTATATAAATATATATATGAAACCAGTTTCTTACTGTTGTCATTTTTGAATGGCTTGCAAAAGATATTAAGAAAATTTGTTGCATTTTTAAGTTATTAATAAATGTTTTTTAATATTTAGAACATTGACTACATTTAACATATAAATTTTATTTTATCATTTTTCTATTTAGCAAGGTTACCAGAGTCAAAAGAATTATTAGATAAATATGCTAATGAATATCCTGAACTTAGAGACCAATATTTGGCAAAGAAGAGAGAGAATCAAACTAAATTGGAACAAGCACAAAATGTTTATCAAGTTAAAAAAGCTTTAGATGATTTAGAAAGTTTATTAAATAAAGTTGAAGATGAACTTGCTTCACATAAAAATGGTAATCCAAAAACTTTTTTAATATTAGCAATTTATTATTGTTATAATAAATCCATATTTTCCATAGTGAGAAAATTATTTTAATAACATGATAGCAATAACATAGTGCTTTATATAATTAGCTGACACTTTCTCTATATAACAATTATTCAGTTTTGCTTTAAGTCCTGAAAGGTTGATTCACATTATGATGTCATTTTATGGCAGTAAGTTCAGTGTTCATCCATTGTTAGAAAATGTGAGGAACCAACTTAGCCTTTGTGTTTCTGTGGCAATTAAGTTAAGATCTGTTGGTGTGGTTTTCCAGACCACAAAGGCTGGAAAACCACACCAACAGATGAAATGGTCAATAGAAATGAATGAGTTTATCATCCGTACTTACTACACCATCACAAGACTCGAAACAAACATGACAACATACAGATAACAACTATATCCTCACCTCACTGTCACCAAACAAAGGGTTGTTGATTGAAAAGAACAAATATACACAACAACCTTATCCCACAAACAACATATTGCTGATCAAATACATCAATAGACAGAAACATTTAACATTAATGAAGATCACATAACCTATCAGGATAATCCAGCAACAAGCATTGATAATAGTGCCCACACAACAACTACTAATGATACTACACACACTTCCTCATCCACCATTGATAACAGACATAGATTTAGTTAATACACTCAATAAATATACAAGTACAGATCCCACACAAAGACCACGAATATCAAAAATCAACAAGTCTAAGGTAGTAGGAAAAACACTAAATTATGTAAACACTCACCTACTACCAGACTACATCCATACATGGGATCCATGGGCGTCCTGCAACAGTGTTTTATAAGGAATAATCAGCAGAAAAAACAATAACGATAACAAGAATGTTACAGAGGAATACAGGTTGGGCGTGCCACATTACAGATCGCAAACAGCACTAACATATGAACAGGTAATAATGTAAATACAGTGTGCAGATTAATAATGTTACAGAAATTACATGTTGAGAGCTGTCTGACAAATCGTAGACAATACAAACATAATAACAGATTAACAATAGTGCAATAGTTACATGGGGAGTGCTATGTGACAACGACAGATAGCACAAACGTATTAATAGGTAACAAACATAAAAACAGTATGTAGAATAATATTGGTAAAAAGTAGTTGCATGTTGACTGCTATTTGGCAAATCGCAGATAGAACAAACAAAAACAGTATGCAGATTAACAGTGTGTAAACTAGATACAGGGTGAGTGCTAGGTGCCAGAATACAGGTAGCCCAAGCAAATTAACAGGTTACAAATGTATATACAGTTGACATTACCAGGGTTACACCAAAAGGATAGACAGTGATTTTTATTAATGCGTGGCATTAACATTGTAGTTCAGTAGATTTGCATGACTATGAGGGAACAGTCACTAAGTGTTTCTCATCCTCTCTGTAAGCACTTTAATGCTCTGCAGGTAATTGTTCAGATGATTGTACTGTACATGTCTTTCTCACATATTAGGGCTTGTAGAGGACATGGCCAGTTATGGTTGTTACAAAGTGCAGCCTCAATGAGTCTATCTCTGTTGCTGTCGAAGAGTGGACAAGTCAAACAACAGGTGAAGGTAGTCTTGCTTGGTGTTCGTGTTGCACCTGCAGATCTTGCTGTCCCGTAGCCGGAACCAGTGGAGGTAAGTGTTGAAGTTCCCATGGCCAGTGATAACTTGAGTCAGGGCAAAGTTGGGAACAAGATGCCTGCAATTCAGCCTGACAGAGATGTCTGGAATGAAGCCATGAGTGGGATGGCCTGTAGTGCAGTTGTTCCAGTCTTCTTGCCAAGTTTCCAAAAGTTGGTTACAGATCCATTTATGGATAGTGGAAGGCAGTATCTTACTGTAAGAACAAGGAAGGGACGAGACCACAGCTCTTCTATATAGGAGTTTGGAATTTTCTTCTCGATACTGTTGGTAATGAGGTCTTGGTAGATTTTGTCAGAAAAGTTTGGAAGGGTTTTGTGCTGAATTTTATCTTTCCAATTAGAGAGGTTGATTGTGTTCTTCAGATTCCAAGACCACATAGCTGCTCTAATTTTAAGGTATAGAGGGCAGATTATGACCAGAAGGGCCAAGGTGGGTGCAGTGTGATAGGCCCTGGCAGTTTGCAATGCTGCAATTCTCTGGACTTTGTTAAATTTTTTGATATTTGCTTGCTTGAAGGTGGCCTTTCCCAGGATAGAGACAGCATAAAGTATAATGGGCTCTATGGCACCCAAATCTAATATATAATTGAGATGGGTTGATAATAATAATAATAATAATAATAATAATAATCAGCGCAGAGCCCAAACGGTTAGGAGTTGAAAGTTGAAATTTTGTACACATTTAGGGTACGTCACGAAAACGCGCACTAAGAAGGATTTTTTGAAATTCCCCCCCGGGGGAGAGATACAGGATTAAGGCTTCGACAATGGAAGTGTTAAGTAACAATGGAAGTGTCAACAATGGAAGTACTAAGTAACAATGGAAGTGTCAACAATGGAAGTACTAAGTAACAATGGAAGTGTAAGAGAAAGCGACATGCAAGACGCAGATGCAGTTTTTTTCGTNTCTAAAAATTTTCTAATTAGTCTGGAAACAACGGGACCCAATTCTTGCATTCTGTGAAAACGGGTAAGGTTTACTGTAATGTAATAATCTTTATCTTAGTTATCGTTACTTTTGCCCGAGCAACGCCGGGCCCACCTGCTAGTATATATATATTTGATAGCAGTATATCTGATCCCCCAGTTTAGATATCAGATAGCAGTATATCTGATCCCCATTGGCTGCTATACTAATCAGTTTGTTGGAGACTACTGTTGCCTTTTTGCAAATGTTGTCAATGTGCTTTGTCCAGGGTTACCCCAAGATACATTAACTCCTTCGTCCTAGAGATTCTTGTATTGTTGATTTTAATGGTTGGGCCTTTTTGAAGGCTAAAAATGATGTAAAAACATCATTATTAGCCTTCAAAAATGGTTGGGCAATTAGCATGCTTTGGAAAAATGATGTACTTACACTTGATGTAATTTATAGGCAGTTTACTATCAGTGCTCCATTTGTAGACTGTGTCCATTATTACATTGCATAGGAGGGCCATCATGTCATTGGTGTACCCTTGCACCAAGAAGCCCGGAATCCTGTTGCAGATGTTCAGAAGGTCATTGTGAACTAGAGTCCAGAGGGTCGGGCCGGCTATAGACCCCTGAAAGCAATCCTTGGCTGTTTAATGAGTGTAGGAGAGATTGTTTGTATAAAAGCCTCTATACGTTCTATATGTGTCTATGTTCAAGAAATCTACTCATGATGTTAAAAATGTTATTAGGGCAGTGATATTCACGGAATTGATGCAGGATTTCCAGCCACCATAAGTTATGAAACGCTCCTTGGAAATTAGAACAGTGTGTTTACCATCTTTCTTGGCTTTTTCTATATTATCAATGATCGAGGCCAAGGCTGTGGTAGTTGACCTACCAAGAACAAATCCATGTTGGTTGATATTGATATAGTTTTTCTTCATAAGGTGGTTGGTGATAAGTCTGTCCAGGATTTTACCCATGATTGGCAGAAGGGAAATGGGTCTGTAATCACTGGGGCTGGTGGGTGGTTGTTCATTGTTTTTTAGTATAAGTTTGACTGAGGCAGACTTCCATTCATCAGGGAAGTACCCAATCTGAAGGCACCGATTATATAGTACTACAAAGAATGTTGGAAGTGCTTCGAAGGTTTCCTTTTTAAAGGCTTTGGAGACTTCACTGTAAGTGAAAGGAGGATCGTCGCATGTGTTTGGGGCGAATCTAAAATGGTCCCGGTTTTCTTTATGCACACTATTGTCATCAGTTTGGTTATCGGTAGGAAATTGGTGGTCAAAGATGGTTTTTATTGTATCACTGAGCTCCCTCAGTTAGAGTACCATCTGATTTGTGGATTGGCAAGGGAATTCCCGTTTTACACTATTTTTTGAAGGCAACATAGTAGGGTTCAGTCCAGGGTTTATCGAATCGTCTGCAGAACTCCCTCCAGGCTTTATGTCTCTTTTGGCTAATTAAGGTTTTGTAGTTATTAAACTTGTTGATATAGGCAGCGCGAAGGGTGTTGCAAAGGTCACTATCGTGTTGCTTCTGGTATGCCTTTCTTAACTTTCTAACCTCTCTCCTTACAGTTGTGAGCTTGCTGTCCCACCATGGTACTGAAGTTCTGGCTTTTGTTTGGTGGGAGGTATTAAGATAGCAGGTTTTTATGCAATTGTTTAGGTGGGTGATGCACTTATCAATGTCTTTTTGGTCCATCTCTGTTAAATGCTCCTGGAATATTGAAAAGCTTGTAAGTTGCTCACGAAAGGTGTTCCAGTTAGTTTTGGTTACATAATTGTCGGTGTGAACAGATTTGCCTGTTAGGTTTAAAGTACTTTTAATATATCTATGATCACTGGCACTAGGATAGTCTTGTGTGCTACAATATACAATAAGGTTGGTCATGTTGCTATTTGAAAGCACCACGTTAACCCAGCTGTCACCTTTATTGCTGTGATAGGTTGACAAGGGGCTAGTATTGTTAGATAAAAGTTGATTTGTGGAGGCAATTTCGAGAAGGGCATGGCTCCTTGGGTCTTCTATATCACTGTGCCATACTGGTGACTTAGCATTGGCATCCTCTCCTATTAGCCATGGGCGACCATTGGTCCAGGAGCTGATTCTTTCCAGTTCCTCCAACAGAGGTACAATGTCCCAGAATGGAGAACAATATATTGACGTAAGAAAAACTGGATTGGTGCTGTTATTATGTATAGCAATGGTAGTGGCGTACATAGAACTGAGGTTGGGAAGGAATTGAGTGTCCACGTTTGGGTTGCAGATGAAGATACCAGTCTTTGGTTTAGCAGTGTATCCACGTGGAAGGAAGGTAGTCCATTTGCCAAAATATGGAAAGTAGTCTTTATAAAGGTATGGTTCTTGTACCATTATAACATCTATCTTCCAATCTTCTGCTGTTTTAAGCAGGAGGGAAGTTGGAACCTTGGCCCTTTGAAGATTGATTTGGAGTATGTTTATCTTTATGTTGTATGGTTGCTGTGTGTTACTTTGATTTCCTCTATTGGCCATAGTTAGTTTTTTGAATCATTGATACCTTTGTTCGGACAGTAATTGAGCAGCCTGCATCAAATACGTTGTGATCTGTTATGAATGTATAGCCTTCTTCTGCAGATTTATTCTCTGTTTCGCAATTTATGCAGCAGGGTGGTCTATCTAGTCAATTACAGTCTGCGTATTTATGCTGCTTTGTGTAGTGACTGCATGTGAGATATTCTATACAGCTTTTGGTGTAATGGCCATATCCGCAGCAGTTATAACATCTTATTAGGGGAATGTAGTCATCGGTCTTTACATTGGCCCATGATAATGATGTGTTTCAAACCTACAATTGCTCTTCTGATGTTTGGGGTGATTGCGATGACCATGATGACCATGTGCCTACAATTTTCTTCCATCTGACTTCTATTGAAAACAGTACTTACTCGACATACACATAGAAAATCTTTTTTGTCAATTACTTGCAGTTCTTTGTTTTGTTCATATATATAGGGGAGAATATCTTCACTTTCAACTGCATTTGGCACATTTAACAGGATAACTCTGGGGAGCCTGCCCATAGATGTTGAGCATCTGATTTTGTCTTTAACATGTGCAATATTTTTTATGGCATTCATAAGGACCGCCCTCTCTTTCTGACTGCCAACTTGGATGCAAAATCCATTGTTTCTCACGTCCTTTATTGCCTTGACTCTGATTCGGAGTTTTTGAGGTTCGATATCTGTTTTGCTTTGGGAGTCCATGTCTTCTTTCGTGTAGACTAGGACAGCATGGCTGCCAAAAGTACCCTCTCTTTGCAGTTTTCTGTTTAATGACTTATCGACCACTCTAGTAGCTGAGCTTGGTTGAATTGGTCTATTACTTTTGGTAATAGTGGCATAGGTTGGTTGGATCCCCTGTCCATTACTAAATACTAGTGGGGGGCTGGGTTTTGTTCTGAGTTCCCTATGAATTCCGTATATTTGGCTGACACAGCTATGTAGCTGTGAAACTCTTTCCCGGATCTCCTTACACTTCTCTATCTTTAAATTTGACTGGTAAGTTTCAGATACCAAGTCAAGTATTTTCCATAGGTGAAAACTTGCCTCTTTCAGTATTTTCTATTGGCCCAAGAACAACAGCTGGGCCACTTTGTGAGTCTTGTGTGTTGTTAAGTTCAGCTTGAGATTGCACATTGTTTGATTCTATTATTCAAGAATAGGTAGTAATCCACATGCAATTGATGTCAAGCAATCACTTGAGTGGACAAATGTACTGACAGGTACAGCAATGTCCCGACAAGGGACGAAAATATTCTTGCCTTCGTGATGTCTTTTTGACCTTTTCGTCTTTTACGCCGTCACTTCTCCCCTTGCTCCACTCTCTCCCTCCTTCTCGTATCCCCCACAACCTCTCATAATTTATTATCTTAACGGTTCTGAAATGTAACACGCCTAAAGCCCACCTAGATGTGCTGGTGTTAAATAAATATACACCAATAATATTTAAAACTTACTATTATATTGTCCAAAAACTTAATAACACGACTGTTATCCCCAAAGAGTAAAATATTACATTTAAATTCGATAAAGTGATGAAAATTATTAAAAAGCATCGTTAAAATAATCAATTCCGTTATACTATGAATTAAGTTAAATCTATTTTTACAATTAATTCCTTAACCGTCAAAATAAAAGTTATAGTTGCAAGGATTAATAGCCATTACATCTGTTAAAAAATTCGCTAAAGAACGTTAGAAGACCGTTAAAGTCCATTATAACCGTCCAAAATTTAAAATTTCCCAATTAATCTCTACTGTAAAACCTTAAACCCTTATAATTCAATTAATATTAAATGCTACCCCCTTTTAGGACCTTATTGCCTAAGCTAACTTTTAACTAATCCCTGGTGCCGCTCCCAGAGATTAAACCCCCAATAGAATTTTACAAAATTAAAAATTAATTAATTATTTCCCAATTAGCATACTGTAACAATATATATGTCAAACGAACCAGAATCCAGAGTAAGTTACAATAGAATCGTCAAAGATGTATTGCAATTAATACTTACGGTACAATCCCAAAAATTCCACAGAGCACAATTTAACACATCCTTCCTCCTCAAGTGCCTCTCACAGACAGATACACACAAAACACTTCTATCATAAGCCTGTTTGGAAGAGAAGAATAGAAACACAAATCAATTATATTAGATAGCAATTAGGTAGGTAGGCTGACACAATACACTAAAAACAACATAACACCCAAATTAAAGAATCAACTTAAAAACATTTTCAAAAAAATCAAAACACACACATTACAGAATACATTGATACACTAAAACAAAAACTTGCAGCCAAAGTATGTACACTCAAACAATACAAAACATGTTTGCTACGAAAACAACAAAATAAATTAGTTACAAACAATGAAAAACTCTGTTTTAGTACTAATTTGTCTGTAAAAAACACTGATCCACAGCACAGTGGCACACCAACAGAATAACAACTCATAACTTATTAGTCTTCTCATTAGTCTTCCAGTGCTGTCACACACAATGCTGATGCAGGGTGGATCAACATTGTGTGACAACACAATTTTTGGTATAAAAAGTTTAGCTAGTTCCTGGTGCAGTGATGTAAATAGGTGTTTACATCATTGCACGAGGAACTAGCTAAACATCTAACACACATCATCATCAATCCATAAGACATGCCAAAATTTCTTACTCAGGGCATCACCTACATGAAACCTAAAAACAAAACACCACAGACCCATGCAATACAGACCAATTACATGTCTTCCTACTATAAATTATTGACATGCTTACGGCAAACAAAATATATGAACATGTTGAAGAACACAACATTCTTACAGAACAACAAAAAAGTTGCTGTAGAAATCACAGAGGATGCAAATATCAGTCATTCTACAGTAAGCACACAAACAACACAGAATCATACATAGACTATAGAAAAGCATTCGACAGTGTTCCACACAGTTGGCTGCTACATATTCTACACTTGTACAAAATACATCCATCACTCATTGCATTCTTCCAAAACACCATGCAGCACTGGAGAACAACACTACATCTCAGGGTTAGTAACACTTCCATACAAACAAACCAAATATTCATTAGGCAAGGAACTTTTCAAGGAGACTCACTAGTCCTCTCTGGTTCTGCCAAGCCCTGAACCCATTATCCATCATGTTAAACAACATGCAATATGGCTACAATATCAGACATGAAAAAAACAACACAGTTTACGCTGTCACATCTCATGTACATGGACGACATAAAACTTGGTGAAGTTGTTTTTGTGTGGATGCATAAACTCCTACAAATCACACATTCATACACCAAGGACATACAAATGGAGTTAAATGCAAAACACTTCACATAAAAAAAGGAGTACCAAAGAAAGAAGATTTTGCACTTGGAAATGGAGATGTCATTGAATCCATGAAATAGTTCTACAAGTAATTAGGATTCCAATAGGCCAAACCAACAGAACATACACAAATAAAGCAAAGATTAAGTAACCTGATGCAGACATTGGGTACAGTCGAACACGTTCATTTTCATTAAAATTTGTGTTACTGGACTTTAAAGGTTCTTGACTGTGTACAGCACCTATTATTTTTTTGTACTACTGGTAGGCAATTAGCAGAGACAGGGTTCCAGAGTCTGGCTATTGTATATGTGCACCTTCATATACAGAACATACATGAAAATAATAGAGTTCCTAGGTAATCACTAACTTTATCAACTATTATTTACATTTTACAGCATTTTGATTCAAGATATTGATATTGATATTTCAGTATTTATAAAAAGCAGTTTACAATGAAAGTTATATTCAGCAGTATTGTTTGTCTAATACAGGGATGTCCAATTTGCAGCCCACTGTACCTTAATTTTTTAGGTAAATTTTCATTTATTTTGATAAAGGATGTTGTAAAAATTATTCTCGTTTCACTGGATACACTTTGATGTTATAATGACATAATTGGTGCTAGAAAATTGTTTTATCTAGAATACTGTTGTGAACTATTCTTTTAGTACAGTAATACCTCAACTTACACAAACTTGGAGTTACGCGATTTTCAAATCTCGTCGATTCATCTTTTGTTTGAGCGCCATACAACAACTTTCGATTACTCATTCCCCCCACACTATTGTTCGGCTTACATGTTCGGATGTATCGTGAGGAATTGACGCATAGCTATAATTTATTTTGTGTTATTTATTTCTGTGTTTGTTATATCTACGGAGACTTGAGAGACTCTATGTGGTGATTTCTTGTAAGCGTGAACGAATCAAAAGACGAGATAAGATTAATGAGAACATTTATTAGCTTACATACATCCAACTTGGATTTTACACAAAGTGCGAAATTATACACTGACTTACACGGTTATAGCTCGGTCCCACCTATCGCGTAAGTTTGGGGTATTACTATATATCTTTTGATCTAATCTCTCATCTGTCCAATAATACTTAAAACCATCAGGTACCAGTACATCAAGAAGATAACTTTGAAACAGAAGTATGGCATAAAGTAGTTTGCTTCTCTCCTTGAGCTGGTTTCCAGTCTTCATTTTGATGTGTAAATATCTGTGCGCAGTTCATTTTTAATTCATTTTTGAATGGATGTTGTCTCCTTGCAGTGCATGTTGAACAACTGCATGTCATTCTCTGGATTGTTCCACTGTTTGTCTTCCCATTTATTCCATATCTCTATTCGTAACTTTTTTGTCAAACAACAATGCCATTAATCAGAGTTTATTTGTATTTCTATCATGAAAGTTTCATTTTTACATAAAACTTTCAAAGGCTTATAAGCTAAACACTAAATTTTCCACTAAATAAACCATTTTTGGAAAATGCTTGGGAAGTGGATTCTATTATTTGGACAAGGAGCTATTTGTGTTTAAGACTACGTGCTCACTAGGTCTCATATGAATGTCTGAGCCTCTCCTTTTAAGTGACAGCTTAACTAGTTACTTTTGCTATCCAGACACGAAACTGATAAGACTATCAGCACCTGCATTAATTAATAAGTAAAACTGGTGGCAATAATTTGAAGTAGCAAAAAGAATTGAAAATTAGAAACAGTTGGCAATATTTTTAAATTTTCCAGAGCAACCCCTGGATAACATTGACATTGTAATCATAGTGACTAATGATAAGGTTAAAAACATGCTGGTCATGATGTGGCTTGCCATTTTGATTTGTGTGCCTTCAAGAAAGCTGGAAGTAGTGATTTTGTATTAAACAATGCAAAATAGTTACTATTGAATTCACAGTTAATATAAAATATAGATTACACAGTAATCTATATTTTATATTATTAAACTGAACTCATTAACATTGAAATTCCTAATCTCATTCCTGTGATCACAAATCTACTCTACATTAACAGACTTCACATCAACTGATAAATAATAGGGTTTGACTGTATATATAACAATTTTGTCATCATGAACATTAGTCAAATGCAACATGATCATGATTTACATAAAGATTACATTCCTGAAGCAACCACAAATAAGATGTCAGCAAAAAGAAAGCATATGACTTACCTAGAAGCACCAAAATTGAAGGAAGGGTAATAAAGTTGGAAGCATAGCAGCACTTGAAAGAAAAAGAAGAGAAAAGAATAAAAGTACAAAAGAAATTCAGTGTAAAGGGGGTTAGCTGGTTGTTCTTGAAACTGAATGCAGCTATATTAGAACTAGAAGGTATGGATCCAAATGTTAAATGGTTCATGAAAGTGGAACACCAACTGAATAAATTTCATGATACTATCATAAAATTTATGAAGAAAAATAAACCAGCAATGAGTTGTTCAACTTTTCCGGTAGCATTTAAATTTNCCTTCCTCATTCACACATCTCCAAGTACATGAAAATATTTCATTTCCACTCAAAACTAAAATATGAATAAAGGTTTATGGCTTTGTGAAACTTCTTTTCTGAGTTTATGCCGTTGAAATAAATAAATAATAAAAAAACTAAAACATTTGTTGGTTTTGTTTACACCTTTATTGGGATGCAGGTTGGACACTCCTGTTCTACAGGTTGATTTTGTTATATCTCAATCACTCTTTCTACTTTAATAGCTAATTTATATTTCATCAACTAACAAAAATATTTGTGAATCATTCTTACATAATAGAAAGGCGTTGACCAAACAAGCTATCATTGCACGAATATATATTATATATCTATCCATAGTGACATCTTTTAAAAATATTAGAATGTTCACTCAAATGGTAGGATTTTGTATTCAGTGAGATAGTTTATGATTTTTACATATTACTTTCCAAATACAGTAGTTTCAAAAAATCTATTTATTTCACAAGTGAATTTTAATTTTATACAGTATGGATGTGATGTTGAACTAGTTGGCAAGTCATATTCTGGTCAAATATTTAATAGGTTCTGGATAGTTCAGTAATAGTATAAAAATGATATGAATCACTTTTCTAAGGCTTAAGTATTGTCCAAGAAGTTTTGTAACACAATGTTTTTTAATATTAAATAATTACTAACATGAAGTTATATAATTATGTAAACAAGTATGAATTATTTAACTTTAAAAAAAATTTGAATATGTTCCCAAGACTAAAGTTAAATTTTTGGCTATATAACTAAAAGCAAACATATTAATAAGTATGTTATTAAGGCAGTAAAATTGTTAACTACCAGATGATGAGTATTCATAGAATATAATCTCAAAGTAACAAGATATATTTGCTAAATAATTTCTGCTAATTTATATTTCCAATAATTTGTTCAATTACTTTTATTCTTTATTTTAAATGAAAGAACAGGAAAAACTAATTATAATTTATTTATTTATTGTTATGCAATTAGGTCAACAGTCTCTCAAATAATTTTCTAAACAACATATTATAAAACAGGTTGCTGACCTAATTACATAATAATAAATTTATAATAATTATTCATTAAATTTTCACTTACAACCAGCATTTTTGTTCTTTCATTAAAATGAAGAGTAACAATAAAATTCAGGATAATGTATACTGTTTTGTTAAATATTGTCTTATTTTAGAGTTTAATAATAGAGTTGACTAATGAATAATCTCAATAAAAAGATAAAATATAATTTTAAAATTCCATTTAATTATATCAGTCTACATCTTTTTGTAGAAAAACTCGCCACCAGAGATCAAGCTTTTTACTTGTAGAGGCAATTGATAAATATATATAAATGTAATATTTAATTAAATGATGAAAGACTTTTCAAGTCAATATTTTATTTATTTCTTACCATAACTACAGTTAATTTGTTTGCTTTTGTTTACTTTCTAATATACATTTTGAAAGACAGCAGTTTGGTTTAAGATCACTTTTGCTAGTCTGATCTCATAATTATGAAAAGATCTGTTTAATTGAATCGTAGAAAATTGCTCCTAAGTTGTTTTTGTTTGATACTCTGCAGAAAAAAAATTTACCATATTTATAAAATAAAAATTATAATTGTTAATATTCTAATTAAATGATGATGCTATTAAAATTCACACCAAAAGAAATTCAAAATTCTAAGTATAGTATACAAATATAAGAAGTATTTTTGATCTTTTTTTTAAAGACAACGTATTTAAATTAAATGAATAATATAAAAAATTAAAGACTAGCACAGTAGAAGCTTTGTATTTTTGCAATCATTTTTCAAATTTGTGAAGTTAAAAATTTACTTATTTGTGGAAGTGTTAATAAAAATAATGAAACAAAGCTTGAAACATTATTTGTGTATTCTTTATCTTTAAATCTATTGTCACATATTGCAGTACAATGTATATATGGTAGTTTCTTAATAATAGCATCTTGCACTTTTACAGATAAATATGTACTATGTTTTAGAGTAGCATACCTATTATGAACAGATTTTAGTTGATTTGTAAGGACAAAAGAAAAACTAAGCTAAGAGTTCTAGCTAAACAAAAAGAATTGTGTAATAAAATAGCATAATGCTTTCATCAAAAATGAAAACACAACAGTAGGTATTAAATTTCTTGTGATAATTATCACAAGAAACATCAAGGAAAAAGAAGAGAGAAATTGAAAGAAATTTTGCTATTGAACTTTTAATATTTTTCCTTTCATTATTTGCAGAATGTAACCCTTTAAGTAGGAAGTTTCTACTGTATTATTTTTGTTTGGTTTTGGCAGCATTAATGGAATGAATTTTGTAGTTTGTATAGCTAAATATTATTTAACAATAATTTGCTCATATATTCAGTCAATAACAAATTTTTATTGAGCTACAAGAAAGTTCATTTTTTCTTATTACTGCTATATTATATTATTTCATAAGACGTACTTTAATAAAGAAAAAAACAAACTCCATTTTTCCTTGTTAGTCTAACAACAATAATAAAACTAGCATAAACCAATTGTATATTATTATTATAAAAAAATTTAACTAATAACTCATATATTTTAAATTTGTTCATTTAAAACTGAAGAAAATAATAGTCTTATTTTTAATTTACTTATATAAATGTTTAAATTATAATTTGAAATTTTAGCATGATACAGATTTTATGAAAATATCATTATAAATTGAATATTAATATTCAAAAGTTTGTTGTAGTGTAGCATTAAAATTAAAATATTTATCTTGAGTATAATTTATTTCATTGTAAATTTCCTAAATAATGGCTAACTTCTATAGTAACTAAATTAAACCTAAAATTATTTTATTGCCTAAGAATAGGTTAAAGAAAGTGTAAGTTTTTGAGCAGTTTCCAAGTAATTTTGTTTGTTAAGATTATACTCTCTTGCCTTTGTTTTCACCAAAGTTTATATTCCTGTAAAAATTAATAAAAACTGATTGCCAAATTGATGAAACAATTAAAATATAATTTTTTAATTCTTTGAACTTCTATTTTCATATTTTTATAATTTGAATTTTTAATTAAATAATTTAATTTTTGATGAGCAAAGTTATTCATTTATATAATAAAGTGAATATAAAATTTGTTAAACTTAAATAAGTAAATTTTGAAAATTTATTAATAAAATGTTAAGTCTAAAAATATAGATTTATGTTAAACCATGATGCAGGCATATAGTCACAACAATGTTAAACCAGTTAATCACATTGAGGTGTATAATTGTGATGCCAGAGAGATCTGTCTCTCTTTTATATCTTTTCCCTTGTCAGAAGCATTGGCATCTGACCAAATTTAGTCATCTTGATGTGGTTCCTAACAATTGCCCAATCTAATATTTTAAACTATACTTTCTTACATAAGTAATGATGTCAGATGTACCATAGTTGGAGGGAAGTTAACTTGTAGAATTATAAATTTTATCAACTTCTATCTTTTAATAGTTTATAAATTGTGATGACCAAACTGATAAAATTCATTGTTAGCAAAAATTGTAATTTATCATCAATTCAGACTGATATAAATCTTACATTAAACATACTGTGTTAAGAGTAAAAATAATAATCATCATTGCAATCTAAACTTATGAATAAATACAATTTACTATAATCAATATTGTTGTTTGGCAGCTTTTTATATAAAGCCATTATCCTGCTCAACATTGGTAATCCCTTCTTGAAAATCAATGTTCTGCATGAAATTGTTAACTGTAAGCCTATTTTCCATTATTTTAATGGAAAAAAATTTTGGAGAATGAGATTGATATAACATATATAATATATATTACTAATTATAATATTATGATATAAAATGCTCAATATATGTACGCTGCATGCTGTGCTACAACTTAACAATATGGCACATAGCAAAGACAGCAGTAGAGATGTTTCAAAAAATGGACACAAAAATTTATAATAAAAAAAAAATGAATAAATCTCAACATATTTTTAACAATTACAATGGAGAATTGATTGGCTACTGTTAGTGACATCACAAAAGTGTGTTTAGGCCTTTTGTCATATGAAGCATTAATAAGATTCCTCATCTGAAACCTGCTATATTTCAATGACAGTTGGGGCTCTTCAAAATGTCTATGTGCAATTCTAACAATTGGACCAATAGTATTTAGAATGTAACTCAAAACTTTATACATCATTTTTAATAAACAATATGCAGAAAATATAAACATTGGCTAAAAAATGTATGAAGAAATATACACACATCCCCAATTAACATTTTCCTGGTGGAGTATGTATGTACAAGTGCAAGAATTAAGCTTAGATCAGTGTTTCTCAACTGCCAGTCCTCAGAAATATATTTGACCACACTGATGATATCACAGTTTGTTATGTATAATAACTTTAGATAAGTACAACTCATAGTTCCATATAATTACCACCACATAGACCAAAATTATTGGTCCACAATAAGAAAAAGGTTGGAAAACTCTGGTTTAGATGATCAGATCATATGGGAATGTAGATTGAACACTAGTTGCTTGCAATAAATTGCTAGTTATTTAGAGCTAATATGTGTGTATCATAAGCTTTTCTTTGTATATTTTTCATTCTTACTTTTTTAATCTTGCTTTGTGCCAATTTGTGATGCAATGTATTTTTCCCCAATGAAAAGTCATCCATTGAAGTGCTTTAACATCTATCTTCTGCTAAACAAATAATTTATAACCACAAAAAAAGTTAGTTTATTCCATATTGAATTTTTACACTTTTACATTAACATATACAAAACTTAATTTTTAAGATATTCTCTCTCTCTCTCAATATCACCAAATAATGCCTATTTAATAAGCATTTTTGACTTTATAAAATAAAATAAGCCTTAAAAAACTATCTAATGAGTAAAAATAAAAAAAAATCACATTATAATAATCCATACTTCCAATAATCACTTGAAAATTTATTTGTTAATATTGCAAATTATTAAAAATGTTGATAAATAAACCTATCCTTTTATTGTACAAAATATATAGGAATTTTTCTGCAAATTCATTTTTCAGGTAGTGAATTAAACATTAAGGAATAAAACAATAAATTTAAATGGAAACATTTGAAGTATAAATTTATTTCATTATCTGCATTTTCAATTTAATATCTGAAAAATAGAATTCACAGTATATACAGTTCACAATACATATTGTTGTGTAAACACTTTTGAAATTGAAAAAGTATGCAAATATTTTGTGCTTTCTCAAAAATTCTATTGCAATAGATTCTAAGACTATTATTGTGCTGACAATATGAAGATTGAAATGATTATGTAAAGAACTGAATAATACATAACAGAGATTACATACAGGGTGGGAACGAAAGTCACTTAACACCCCTGCTGCAGAATATAGAATGTACTGTACACATTGAGCAATGTAATGTATATAACACTAACTGTTCGAGGTAGGTCAATGAAAACTTTCAGCAATTAATTTCTTGTGAAATTCTGACCCTAAATGATGTTACATGATCGCCTTTTCGTTTACAGTTTCAGAGTTGCATTCAAGATGGCAACATGTGTGTTATACACACCAGTGTTTCTGATACGAGTGAATTAACTTTGGATACATTCTTTCTCACCCTGTATATAAAATATCAACTATTTGAAATGATCTCCAAACAATAAAATGAAATCCAGCAGTTACTTTACATTTTATGAGTAACTGCTGCTATTGAGATGAACTAATTTTTTAAGAAAATATTTTGCCTACAAAAATAATACTTAAGTATTCATAAACAAGAGAAAGAGATTTAAGATGGGAATCTTCTATTATTTTCTGTATATGCTTCACAATTAGTATTTTCTGTTTAGAAAAATATTTCCAGATTACATAAGATAGTTCTGCTTAGCAATAAGATGAAAAATTGTGTGTTCAAATTTGGCCAAAAATTTCACAATTACAGTGGGTGATCGGTTAACGAACACTTTCGCGAAAGATTTTTATGTTCGGATAATGAATACCGATTGGTCTTCTCTTGTCTTTGGGCAACAATTCAAAACTTTTTGGAGTGTGGGAGACATTGACATCAACGCTCAAGCCGGTATATACCAATTGGATAGTATTTCTCTGAACTTTGAAACTCTCCCTTGTAATTCCAGCCTTTTATTTTTCTGACAAAAACAATTCTTTTATGTATTCGCAAGACTGTCAGGCAGGCACTCGTTAAGTTTTGCGTCTGTTTTTCTTTTCGAAAGCTGAGAGTATAATAGCAAAGGTAGAGAGTGGGCAGAAGATGCTTAATGTTGCTGGGCAGTATGGCATGAACAGGTCTACAGTAGGCTGCAGTTCAATCTTATTTAAGAAAGATACTGTATAATCAAGAAGACCTCAAGCAGCTAAAGGAGTAACAAAAAGCACATCTGAGAAATAAAGAACATCGAAGAGTTCATAATGGAACCTGAAAAGGATCTGACAACAGAATAATGCCAAGAAACTTGGCAAGATATGTTTTCTTCTGAAAAAGAGGATTAATGCCGATATCTGCTATTAAAGATCTTTTGAAGAAATGGGAAGATGTCAGAATAATGGTCTTAGAATGGCATCCAAACCAGGTTGAGGCTTGGGGATTTCTACAATTGCAATGCTATTAATTACTTACGAAAAATCTTGAAGAAGAGAGAAAAGCAATTGATATTAGACAGATTCTTTAACCCTTTCAAATGGAAAAAACATGACTAATAAAAACGCAAGACTGTGCATGTATGTATTTTTATTATTACATATAAATAAACGTAGTAAGAANAAAAAATCCTGAAGAAGAGAAAAAAGCAATCGATATTAGACAGATTCTTTAACCCTTTCAAATGGAAAAAACATGACTAATAAAAACGCAAGACTGTGCATGTATGTATTTTTATTATTACATATAAATAAACATAGTAAGAAAGTATATATTTTTTTTATTTTTGGCGGTCTCCAGAATGAATTAATTAAATTCCCATTAAAACCTATGGTAAATTGATAATTGGTTAACGAACAATTCGGATAGCAAACAAAGTCTTGGAACGGATTATGTTCATTAACCGATCACCCACTGTATTGTAAAACAGTATCTGCAAATTCTTTTGGAGATTTTTGGCATTACTTTATGAATGTTGTTGTTGTTGCTGCTGCTCTTTTATCTAAATTGATATATCATATTTCTTTGATTAAACCTTGGGAAAGTTTATTTTTAAAACATACATATTCCCTAGGATTTATTACCTTGCAATAGGAGAAGAGTGGGTAAAAATTGAAATAAATACTTTAATTATTCATACATTTTCCAAACTACCAAAGCCATTTGTTACTGTATTTATGAGTTACAGCTACAATTCTTGAAATAATTGCAGTTTTCATAGTTAACCCAATCAACATCTTTCAATTTGCTTATTACATTGTCATAGGAATCAGGATATGACCATCATCTTCTGGTTCAGACTCACCATTCTTTCCAAAACAGATGGAGAGTTTAAAGCAGAGTTTTCCTTCAGCTGATAAGTTCTTGGCTTAAGAACTCAATCACAACTTTCCCACTCTCAATATTTGGTAATATTTAGAATTTTATTTCAAAAAACGTTTGTGTTCCTTAGAGTAGAAAGTGCTGTCTGACTATAAACAATTTCAAGAGGTAGAATTTTAAACTCCTTACATGTCACTCAAAATTACATTAATCCTATACAGTGCAGTACTCCAACATGTTTCCCAAACTTTTCATCCTGGGGTTCTTTTTAACAGCACTTTTATTCCAAAGCTTAATCAAAGGAAATACGTTGTCAAAAAACTTAGTCATCATCTATGTATAAATGAAATATCTGTCCTATTAGAAATTACTTATATATTACATTTTCTTATTCGTTCCTCTGAAAAAACTCTTTTGCTGACACACATATGGCTCCAGCTTAGTGTTTTATTGTCAGACATCTAATTTTTATTTTTTTTAAGTTCAATATTATCAAGCTTCTATATTTGCTTCTAATCTGAGGCCTTATCACTTTTTCCCAAAAGGCCTTAGATTAGAAGCAAATATAGAAGCTTGATAACATTAAAAATTTGCTTCTTGTCGTATTAAAATTTCATCTTCAGTACAGTTCTCCAGAAAGATCCTTTTATAAATCTCTATGGTAATACCAAAAAATTAACTTCACAATAAATTATTGTTAGTTCAATAACTTAAATAAATCCCAAGCCCTTTGGAAATTTTTAAAATTTCCTTTTATTAGAAGTGATATTAAACTAATTTCTTCATACATATTTGGAATCATCAAAAAATGATTCCAAACATGTTAAAAATTTCTTAAATATAGAAATTTTTTTAAAACTATTGAATTAAGATTTAGTAAATATCTTATATAAATAGTCAAATAAATGCTTAACATTTTGTGCATGAATTTTAAGACTATTTTTCTCACTTCTGCTTTTTTAATACATGAGTTTGTAAAATTGCAGCCTTAAAAGTATTTTAACATTTTTTTTTTTATACAAAAATTACAGATTCAAAAAAGCAGTTTTATATTATACTACATATAAAATATTGAATTAAAATTCAATAATTTATTCTCTTAATATAAATATTTAAATTATCTTTTAGTATTGATTATTAACTCTATATATCGTTACCTTTCAGAAAACTCCGATTATTGGTTATGTACAGAAAAATTTACCATAGCGGATATATCGCTCTCAGTTTTATTAAATCGACTGTTGTTGCTTGGTCTATGGAAACGTTACTTCGGCGAAGACAAACGTCCAAACGTAGCTACTTACTTTAAGAAAGTACAACAAAAAGACTGCTATAAGAAAACATTTAATCACCACGGCTGCATCTTCGGTTCAATTTCCTGCGTCGGGATCCACGGAAAGTGTTTTGCCACGGTCGTCAGTATAGCCAGCGTGCTCAGCATAGCGGCCATAGCTGTTATTCTTTATCGACGCAATAAATTTTAGCATTCTTATCGTAGATTATCTACAAGTGTTGACAGCATTTACAATTTAACTGGTTGGAATATTAAAAACATAGCATATAGATTCAAAACAGTGGTAGAACTGAATCAATATTATATTTTATAGTTCTGCATAATTGAATTATGAAATATTTTAATAAAACTTTTTAGTTTTACTAAAATTATCAGATTAAATTGATTTTTTTCGTTAATTCAAATGGTAAATTTTAGAATCATGGCTATATCAACTACCCGTAAGTAGAATCTGTTTCTCGTAAGCTTTGAACATACTGATCGTTGTATTGGCTGTACAGAAAATTTAGTATAATTTTTATAAAATTGATTTGTTTTGCTTGTTGAAAAAAAATGAACGATTTTTAGCAATTCAGTTTTACCAGCAGTATAACATTCCAAACTTAGATCTGTAGATGCATTGTTATTTCATTTAAAATAATGAATAAATATCTATTTCCCAATAAACGTTGCTAATTATTTTCAACAATTCACTTTTAGTTGTGACAAAATGAGTATAAATTCCACACACCAAAACAAAGAAAAACCAAGTATAAAAACATTAAAAGTTTTCAAAAGTAATAAATTTACTGAATATCAGCAGGATTAAAGATTCTGGGAATCCTGTGAAGTTCAGAGTATTTGAACGGACCCTGTCCCGGCAAACCGGGAGAAGATTCCGCGCAATACCACACCCGATACGTAAAAAACCAGGTGACCACTGCAATTATTCCTCCCGCCACTTTTTGCACCATCGTATGAAAGTACAGGATCGTGCCTATCAACATAACGTCCCACAAAATATACAATCCAGTCATGAAGATAAACAGCGCTTTGATGAATACCGTGTATTTTTCATACGAATTCTTTAAATTACTCAATTCCCGCTCCTCCAGTTTACGCAACGGGCTGTTTTCGTCAAACTCTTCATTCCGAATGAGCTCTCCAATTCTCTCCCAACCGCGGATGCACTTTGCTTCCTCCATCAGAAATAAATTGCTGTAGACCAGAAGAAATGCGTGCCCGGAAATATCGAACCCGGTCCAACGGTGCCCGTGTCTCATGCAAGACAACCTGGTGGAGTATCTATCCGAAGTACAGTATCCGGTCCAAGTTTCGATGAAGACGAAAAGTGTCGTCCAGCAGTACCAAGCGACCGTGCTGATCAAGACGCGACTCAAATGTTTGCGAACTCTGACCGCATTGCCGCAGCAGTAAGTCCAACTGGTTAGAAAAACGAAAGTTCCCACGACGCACAGAGTCCATCCCCATCCCAACTTGACAAAATATTTATTGAATACGTTGTCCTTCCGAGCCATGTAAGATCTAGGCACTGGAATGAAATCACAAACCAAAGAACCGAACATTAAAGCACCAAAGTAAATGCTCACTTTCAAATCGGGTTTGATTAGAACTATTTTTCTACAAATGTGCATAAATAACAGAAGGGTAAATTGTTTAACCGTTGCTTGCTCCGATACGGGTTTTCTCCCCGCGCCCTGACCTCTTTTTCCTTGATAATTTTGCCATTTTAGTTTGCTAGAAACATTCGACTGTTTCTTTCCACCCGCCATGTTGATAACACAAGCGCCACCTACCGGATAAAATCAAACGATGCGTAGTTAATCGGCCATCGCATTTTATTTATTTTGCTATCAAACGAGAGCTACGCGACTTCATTCGCAATTATCGGTCGTAGTTATTATTTTTATAGCGTTATTTTAAATGTATGACATCACAATCACAATAACAATAATGTGGATAGCAATGACGCATCGGTAATGTAACTGCGTCGTTTCAAAAATGCAGTAATAAAATCTATTTTACGTAAAGTTGCAACCGCATTTGTTAGAATTGTCACTTTTTAAAATATATACTGGAATAATAAATTTTCTTAGACTTAAAACTGCTTAGACGCACGCGACTGCCGTAACTTTATTTAAACAATTTTAATAATTAAAAAATAAATAAATAAAAACAGTTTATATTAATTAATTACAGGTTTAAAATATTATTTTGTTATTACAAAATTTTCTGGCAGTCTAAGAAATTTTTCGCGGACCTGAAGGAAATTTTTGGGTCCGCGGACCCAAGGTTGAAGAACACTGATTTAGACGAGTCAAAAAAATTTTTTAAAGTTTTTCTTTGGTAAAGATAAGCTTGGCGCTTGGAAGCGGTACTCGCAAGATTTTTACCTGTATTATTCTACTTTTCGTGATATGTTTTTGTTTAGATATCAATTGTTTTTTGTTTAATAATTGTATTATTACGTCAAGACATAAGACGTAATACGTTGTATTATTACAATTATTAAACATAAGATTTAATACAAGGTATTATTACGTCTTATGACGTAATAATACCTTGTATTAAATCGTAGTCGTCGTCATTATTGTGTCATAAGACGTAATAATGATGACGACGACGACTACGTACAATTCGGTCGGCTGTCGGCGATCGGCGCTCGACGACCGCAGACCAACGTTTTCGTTACACTGTTTAGAAAAATCCTTATAAAAAGTTTTAATTGACATATCAGGCGTCATGGTAGTGACTCCCTGCCAAGTAAAAATGTCATCGACTGATTATATATATACAGCAATCAGAGTTGTCGATTTTTGGGGGTCGACTTACTCGCCCCTCAAACACCTGAAGTAATTCCGAATATCTCGTTCGAAAGAAAATTGTTTTCTTATGTAGTGTGCAAAATTTCAAGATTTTCTATAAAGCTGTTGCCGAAATAGAAGTAATTGAAATGTGCAAAAATCTCCCAAAAAAGCAGTATTTTCTTCTTTATCTGGCACTGCAAATGCTCATAGAGAAAAACTATTGGGTCTAGATAGCTCAAATTTTAAACTTAAGCCTTTCTCGTTATCAATGAGATGCTGGCAAAACTTCCTGGTCAATAGGTCAAACTTTATGGGGGTTTCCCCATAGAGCTAATTCAGTTTTACAGCTTAATTTTATAAAGATAAAATTGAATCAAACACTTAACATTCAAACTCCACAATTAAACATAAAAGCTCATTCATTTTTAACAAAAAATAAAATAAGAAACATTTCAAAATTCATAGAAAATTACAAAAAATATTTGAAAAGACATACAGTGGTGCCTCGTATCCATGGGCGTAGCGAGGGGGGAGCCTGGGTGGGCACGGCCCCTCCCAGGTAACCTGGTGCCCCCCCAGGAAATTACAGCCGTAAAAGTGTTGAGTCGATTTGTAAACACCTAAAGCTAAAATAAAAGTTTTGAATACTAAAAAAAAGGTGAACGGCTTGCTCGGTGCCCAATAATGAACAATAATTTGAAATAATTCAATTTTGTGTCAGGTTGGCCTCCACTAGGCCCCCCATAACAAAACTCTGGCTACGCCCATGCTCGTATCACATACGCCTCGAATAACGGACTTTCTGTTTGACCGTTACGTGACTCGAGCAACGGACTTGCTGCGAACAACGGACTTTTCGTTCGGCAGTTACGTGAGACGAACAATGGACTTTCTTCGAACAAGTGCGAATGATGTTTCCACTCTTTTGCCATTGCCAATGACAATCTGCTATTTTTAGGATATATTAGTATTATTAGAATGTATTATTAGTATATCTGAAGTAGAAATGTAATGTAATATATGTTGACGATTCAAATAAACGAAATGTAATTGTGTAGATGCCGAGGTGGCGGGACGAAAAGAGGTTGTAAAAAACAAACGGAGCGAGAGTAGCTCGTAGAAGTGTTTAGTGATCTTAATTAATAAAGAATTATTCGTATCATATAATCTGGCAAGTTAAGTCATTTATAATGCATCATGGCTTCTAAAAAAACAGAAAGGTGATTTCAATTGAAACAAAGCAAGAAATCATCAGGAGTGAAAGTTGACAAAAACTTTCTTGTCGAATGGGGAGAGGTTCAGGAGTTTACCAACACTCATTATCCAAACAGAGCTGAGGCCAACAGGATCAATGATCTCTACGATGACACCTTTGTCCGTCATTTCCGACAGGTGTTAAAGAAGAAAGAGAAACAGACCACCTTGGTCATGTTTTTCAAGAAGCCAGCGGGCAAAAAACAAAGGATGGAACAAGAGAAGTTGACCCTGCAAGTTCTGGTAGCCTCTCCTGAATCTGACTCCGATTAAAAAAAAAATAAAAAAGACCCGCTGCAATGTGTAAAAAGCCTGTATCTGTATGAATGTGTAAAGAAAGTGTTCTTCCACCTCCTCCTCACAACATCTGACTACCCGGCATAATTGGTGTCTGCTCCATTTTCATTTTTTATGGTACAGTACGGTTATTTTATGCTGCGGAACGAATTATATGTTTTAACATGTATTTCTATGGGAAAATGCGTTTCGTATAACGGACGATTCACTTAACGGACGTGCACCTGGAACGGATTAAGTACTGTACGTTGTACGAGGCACCACTGTACTTGCAAAAGGCAGCAAATTTTGCATTGCTGCTGAAAACGGGAGGATTTTCTGCACGAATTTGTATGCAAAATTCCAAGCATTAATAGTTTTAATAGTTTCTTAGAATTACTTTGAAATAAAAGAAGTAAATAGTGTAGTGTAAGTAGCATATTTGCATTTATTTTTTCTGTACTAACAAAGTTGTACATAGGAAAAAATAAGAAATAAATAAAAAACTAAATACGATAACTTTATCTTTCTTATTTCACTTTTCAATACGATATTCGGTTATACATCAATTTTCTTTTTATTATATTCTGAAGAAAATTTTGCATAATTTGTCGGCCCTGGCAAACTTCTTACGGACCCCCAGGGGGCCGTGGTCCCCCTGTTAAGAAACGCTGTTTTAAAGGACTTTCTGCACAATGTGGATGTGTTACTATTTATATCGTCAGTTTCTGCAGAAGCCAAAAGTTTAGGTATTTGATTCGTGGATGTTGGTCGATAGAGGGAGAATGACTGCAAGTGCCACACTCACAGAAATATGAAAAAGTTTAAAAAAAGAAATATATAAACTAAAAGTTTAATAAATGAAATTTGCAAAAAAAATAAGTGTCAATAATAAATAAAATCAACAATAAAACAGATTTTAACAAAATGAATTTTTACTTACTAAGCTACTATCAACATTTCCTCTTTGGAGATCAAGCAAATTACTACAGTAGATTGATAAAATACTACAGTAGTTACAAAAGTTTACCTCCCAAACTGGCTGACAGAGGGAGCTTTTGTCACAGTAGACTGGAATGCTCCCAGTTATTATACTAGAGTCAGGGTTCAAAATGGCCGTTCGATTGGTGCCATACTGAAAATTAAGAAGCTGTTTTAGTTCAACGACATCCAGAAAAATATTCTCCCCCTGAAGGAAATTTGATGATTTTCTATGCTAACCTACTCGCAAATAGCAAATATTCCAATCCACATCGCCTTAACACACAGCTCCTACATCAAAACAATAGTCATTAAAGGTGTTTCCACTGACTTTGATGCGCAAGAATTTTATGAACTCCTACAAGACGATGGTCTCTTCCCAGTCCATGTTCAGAGATTCAACAGAACACGTAAGGGTCTACAATTACCGATCAGAACAATCAAAATTAAGACTTTACCAGACAGCATACCATACAGAATAGTATGAAGACCAGCCAAGAATATGTCATAACTGTGGGTGTCTCAGTCATACTAAACAACACTGCAGAAGCAAAGCCCATTGCAAATTGCGGCAACCATCACACAGATGATACATGCCCTGCCCCACAGCCTATTTGCATTAACTGTTCCGAAATCATCTATACACTTACCCAACTATTCGGCTTACCACTTGGAACAACTAATTATCTGTTATCAAAAACAACATAACTACTCCAGACAAGACACAGAAAAATGAGAAATATTAATGTTATAAGCACCTAAGAAACGAATGAAAACATATTTTACTGTTTGTGCTTCAGTGTATATTAGCATTTCATGCTTCTTATTCATGCTATTCATGTACGCAGGGTGTCCTTTTGTACTAAATTGGTCATGCTTTACAACTTTGTAACTGACTTTTTTCCCAATATTGTGTATCATTTTCGAGATAGGACTAACTTCAGAATTTTATTGCTAGGAGCATTGCAAATAGTCAATTTACCATAACTGTAGCTATCTGTGTTCATTATATATGGATATATAAGGACTTTATTAAGTACAGTCAACCTCCCTATAATACTGTTGATTATTCCATTTTATACGAATTCCATGTTGTACAAGTCACTTAGATTTTACAAATACGTGTGCTGGGCTGTGAATGGCTCACGTATTTGTAAAATCTAAGTGACTTGTACAACATGGAATTCATATAAAATGGAATAAACAACAGTGTTATGGGGGGGTCGACTGTACTCTGTATGTTTTGAGACACAAATTTTGAATGTACAGTGGAACCCCGGTTAATGAACTTAATCCATTCCGCGACTCCGTTCGTTAACTGAATTGTTCGTTAACCGAAGCAATTTTTCCCATAGAAATTAATGCAAATGCAATTAATCCGTTCTAGTCTCCAAAATTTTTGTGATTTTATTTGTAATATACAGTAATTTTCTTTGATGAAAATGTAGGAAAACGTAGTATCTATCATTACAGCAACAAACATGTAAACTTTGTTTAATAAAATAGCACTGTACATACCTTCGTTTGTTGTAGTTGGTGGCAGAAAAGTGGAGATATACGAACCTTAATGCTTAGAAGGGGAATCCCCTCCAAAAAAATAACGGGTAGCACTTCATCGGAAGATTCTTCGAGTCGAAGTCTCTTTCGGTAAAAAAAACCCACCAGTGGCTAAGTGGTCTTCGTACCTTGAACACGGGGAGTTCGTTCGTGGGTTCGCACCTCGCTCAGACGGGCTGGCCACGTGGAGTTTTCCGGGTTTTCTCCACGTCTGTAATGCCTAAATAGGGGCCAGTTTCCCTTAAAAACACCTCCCAGAAGGCATTCCCCCTAGGCAGATCCCCCAAGTCAACACTTGGGCGATCTGCCTAGGGGGATCTGTTTGTTAAATTATTGCGTTGCCATAACTTAACAAACAAACAAACTCTTTCCGTAAGGAACAAGAAACTGATCTAAAGCTAATTGTCTTACTCTTTAAATCAAAATTTTTCTCAAATGCGATAGCGCGTTGTCGTTTTCTATTGCCACTATGACTTTTTTTTTCTTGGATGTCATATTGATTAAATATATAAATCACAAAACTGAAAAAAGAAGTATAGCACAAACACTCCGAAAAGCAATGCTTAACTCGCGCATGCCTAACACCAACTAAAATTTGACACAAAATACCGTTACGTTCGTTATCCGAGACAAAATTTTTGCAAAATAAAAGTTCGTTAACCGATTTGGTCGTTAACCAGGACGTTCGTTAACCGGGGTTCCACTGTATCAATAACAACAATATCTGTGATTACAGAAAGGAGATTTTATTGTATGTTAAAATAATTTTATACTGTATTTAGTATATATATTTATGTTAAAAAATGTAGTACATATTAACTTAAAAAATTTATCATGTTTTTAAAAAATAATCTATGATATAATCTTTTTTTTTGGTTGAAACATTTATAATAAAAACAAGAAAAAAATTGGTTTGGAGTAATTGAAGTTTCAATTAATGAGATTACTATGCATATGTAGCTAGAACTATTTCTAAGATTATCAGCACAAAACCTTTCTCACTAGAACGCCGAAGGCCGAAAACGTTTGTACTCCAGTTAATAAGGCTAGAAATTAGTGAGAAAGGTTTTGTGCTGATAATAATGAGATTACATTGTATATTTAAATATATTTTAGCATTTACAAAGTAAAAAGAAAAAAAGACTAAAATAGAAAATGAAACTAAATATAAATGGTTTACAATATCAATTACAAATCTAAAGATATTTACCATTTATATATAAATACTGTATTTGTTCACATTTTTAAAAACTTGAATAATTTTAAATTATTTTCTGAATTTATTTTAAAATTATCTACAAAAAATAAATATTAGTGCTAATCTGGATATTTGGTCCATTTAACAATGGATTCTGGTGAACGATACAGGAATAATAATTCTGCAAACAAATCTTCTTCCAGAGAAAATTCTCCACTCTCACGGACAAGATAAATATCTAAGCAGAGTTTTAATATTCGATCAACGTAAGGCATATCCTGAAACATGATAAAGTATGAAGATCCTGCTACAAAATTGCTGCGTATCATGTGTGAAACTAGCATTACAAAAGTAGTATATAATCCAATTATTCTGAAAAAAGAAATCATTAAAAAACAGTCAAACAACAAATAAAAGAAAATCTATATAAATTAATTACATACAGCATTGCAACAAAACAAAGTTTTATAAATATGTGTGTTAGAGTTAGAGGCTATTATATAAATACTGTATTTGTTAACATTTGTTTTCTATTTGTTACATTTCCTTCAATTATCTACACAAATTTAAATTTTTTCATATTTTTTGGATTTATTCCATGTTCAGGTTAAAAATATTAAAACAGTCCTCTAAGTCTTTGACTACTGTCAGATAAAGTTGAGAAATTATTTATTTCCAAATGCCCCAAAAAACTAAACAAATTATGATTTGTTTTGGACTTCAAAGTGATTACACTATATTGAGTTCAACATAAATCCATTATTTATTTAATTTGTTGTCCAGATATTCTCTAAATTAGAGATCTGGGACATCTCATATCTAGAAACTTTGTGTTTCACTTTGTACATTTTTATTTATTCTCTTTAATATATACTGAAAGATATTACTTATTGTACGTTGAAGTAGTATAAAAACATAATGCAAGATTGCATTACATTTTTATATGTTCATATTTTTTAAACATTTAATTGGAATTTCACAAATTCAAATAGAAATAACAATGTTATTCACAATTACATTAAATGCATGCTTATGAGTTTTTCTTCATAAAATAAGTAATTACAATATTTATTATGATTACATTATTATTATGGTGTTGCTGAAATGTATCCTACTCTAGTAATAGGCACTGGTGTATTCACCTTATACTAGTGCCTAGTGCTATGCTAGACCAAGTTCAGGGCATAGCTACAAGCTGTTTTGTTTACAAGCTGTTCATGTACAGTACATATCTATATTAAAGAATTTCCTGACTATATGCCATGTGTTTAATATAGGAGAAAAGTCCTAATGTTTCTAGCTTTAGTGTGTATGGTATGACACCTGTGGAAAAAGATCATAAGCACAACAAGTACCTTATTCTCCATTGTCCACAGATGGACAGGGCCAGATGCAATAGGTGCGAGGCCCGATTGAATTTTTTTGTGGGGCCTCTCAAACTCTAAATAACAAAATTAATTAACAGTTAATTTACATATTGAAATATAGATTTTAAATATTTATTTAAATCCAAAATCCAATTATAAAAATCAAAACTCATGAACCATAAGGTAGACAAATTTCTACATTAAAAAAACCTGTACCAAATATAAAAACTACTACATTTTATTGAATATAAACATACATAGATATGTTTTAGTATTTCTATAGTTTTAAATGAATATAACTACATAAACTTTTGCCATGAATAATCTTCTAATATGTTGATGAATGAATATAATTGAATTTTATTGAATATAAACCTATAAAGAGATGTTTTATGCATTCCAAAGTTTTTGTTCTGTAAAATCTAAAATAGTATCAAAATCCAACTGGCTTGCTTCTTGACTCTCAACCGACATGAACTTTTTGAGAAAAAAAATTTGTTGTTATATTTTTAATAATAATAATATACCTAGATATTTATTTTTGTAACATGTACTATTTTTAAATATATAAATTTTGATGTGCTGCAGGGCCCCTTCAAGCACGGGGCCCAATTGGTGCATATCGCTCCAATTGCCTCAAATCCGGCCCTGTGGATGGGCAAGTTCTGAGTATTTACTAATTTTTCGATGTAAATATGTTTTTTGTACATTGTGAGTGTTTGGAACTTTTCACAATAACAACAACATTATCAAAGTGTGATTTCTAGTGTGACTTCTTCAAAATTTTATTTGTATTACACTATTGATGTTACTCTCAAATTTAAATGAGTTCTATCTTCAAGTTTATAGATTAAACTTACTAAAAATTATTCTAAGATATATGAAGTACACTGTATAGACTACATAATTTACAAAAAGTTAAGCTATGTAAACATTTTGTCATGTTTTAGTAGAAAAGCTGATGTTAAATCTATAAAACATTTAGTCCAGGGATGGCCAACAGTTTTTGCCCCCGGGCCAAATTGGAAAGAAAACTTTTTCCACAGGCCGAACCAGAGGCTGCCCTTGGAAGATTTTGAGGTGGTGCAAGATCTCATTGTGGTGTCACCCCATAGAGACTAAATTGTAGATAGAAATTACACATACATTTTTCACATTATCATGTTTTATCAACATTCTATGCTGTACTTAAGAGATTTGTAAAATGGAGGGCTAACTCTAAGGAGTTTTCCGGGTTTTCTCCTTGCCTATAACGACTGAATAGGAGGCCAGTTCCCCATAAAAGTCCTCCCGGAAGGCATTTATTTCCCGCGCGTACGTATGGCTGTTCGATACAGCCGGCTAATCGGTCGCCTAGCGATCATACACATACACAAGTCTACTCGGAGAAAGAGCCTACATTGAGCTAAAATCTCCATATAAACACCATCGAAGAAGAAGAAGAAGAGAGAGAGAGAGGGCTAACTCTAAACGCACAATGAATTGTTGACCCTTTTTTTTTTTTTAGGCGTCAGAATTTTTCATCCAGCTATTCAGACTTGAGTAGCTAATATTGAAAGATTAATCACAGGCCACATAAATTCATTAGACGGGCCGTATGTTGGCCATGCCTGATTTAGTCAGTGAATTCCAAAAGATTTAATGTTCAAACAGCTCAGAATAATTTATATAACTTTTAAATATAGTTCAATGAAATAAAAAACATTCAAATATACAAATTATTTCATAAATATTGGCTAGGAGATGCATATTATTACTCAATGGGATTCTAGAGTATTAAACAGAATTGGTGATCTAAAATGTGCTTCAGACAGATCCTGTTGTATTCAAACAACCTGTACAACCCTTCTCATACAAATAGAAACTTGTTGTTATTGTGCTTTACAGCAGCTGGTCAAGATTTGTGAAACATAATGTACTATAAATTAGCTCTAGTTTTCTGGTTTTAGTACTTAAAAAGATCATTCTATCTTAGTTACAATCTGTAAATAAATCTAAAAACACAATCCCGAAATTTCCTACTTTAATTACAATTCCAATTAATTACATGAAAATTATAATTATAAAGAAAAAATTCAGAAAAAAATTGACTTTCATATATAAAAGTATACTTACCCATATCTAGATATTAAATAGAATTTTGAAGGAAATACTCTATCATTAAATATTAATATCCTCAAATATTTGCAATCATCAACTCTTAGAAAAGAAAATGGAAAGTTGGATTTATTGCAATATTCTTGTACTTCCCACCATTGTGTTCTAGATGTTAAATTATTGAAATTTCCTGATTTTAAGGAAATAAGCAAACTTCTGGAATATAATTTTTCATTTAAAGAAATATTTTCTGTTGGATCTAAACAAAAAATAACAATACAAATTACTTTTGTTTTCTGTTTTTTGAACCTATTCATAAGTTCTTTTATTCAGGAAGCCACTCTCAGCCAACAGGTAGGAATGTCCCTAATTAAATAAATGTCTGTAGAGTAAATATGGCTTCCTAATGAAACAATTTATGAATAGGTTAAAAAAAGTAGATAAAAAAGCAAAATGAATCAAAAGACAACTATACCAACTACACTTTTGTTTTAATTACATATATAGGGTATCCCTATGTGCCTTACGTCTTTTCTTGTCCCCCTTGCCATGTGGTGGGTCCGACTCAGTGGAGAGGAGTTCTGTAATCCCGGAGTGTGTAACCGAGGGCGAGTGTTTTATTGGAGGGTATGTCTTGAGGAGAAGTCAGAACAGAAGTAAGGAGAAGAAGCAAAGGAGTGGTGGTGGTGAAATTGCGTGGGAAAATAAAGACTGTGCAACCAAGTCAGTATGGAGATTGATGGAATTTTTTGAACTGTTTTCTGCCTATAGTGAAGAAAACGAAGAGATTTACCTCAAACCCATTTTGTTGGTATGTTTTATGTCTTCACGTTTCGGGAGTTTTGTGCAGTATATTGTCGGGAGATTTAATGTTAACGATATTCGGTATACTAGATTGTCGGGCTCCATAAGTTCCCGTGTCTTAAATTTTTAGAAGTACTGTATGCTCCCAGACAAAATGAAAGGGTTATTTTGTAAACCAAGATAGTTGTCTTTGTCTAGTCCTTATTGAGTTCAGTGGATTTCCCCTGCCAAGTGTCTGCTCCATCAAGCATGCTTGTTCTAAATTCTCCCTTTGTAGAAATCACTTAAGTTCAACGTGTCGATTCGTTCTCACATTTTATACTCTCACACCTATACATTTGTAATCATATATTATGTTGATCTTTATTTATTCTTTTACAGATAAAGATAAGTAAGGAGGAATAGACATAAGTTATTTTGATGATGGGCATTGCCAAAGTGTTTAACAGCCTTCATCCAGACTTTCCACTAAATTCCCCCTAGATATTTAACTTATCTTGCTTGTGTTCACAAAACATATGTGGATTTTCAATCTCCAAATGCTGAAACTGTTTTGTTAACTTTGATACATAGAATGTAGTTTCATTGCTGAAGACATTTTCTAGAAACTGTCTGTCTTCTTGAATATGGTCAAGAATATTGATTGAATTTCATTCATACACTGATATTTGTCATTGTGCTTAATTTTCTGCAGAATTTGCAGTTTGTAAACATTAAGCTTCACTTACCTGTGAACTATCTTATGCATTATTAGTTGAAGCATTTGTGATTCCAGCATTAGCATCAATCTGTATCTATATTGGGGAAGGGTCAAGCCAATGAGAATAAATAAGAAAAATTTCACATTGTCTAGTTTTGAATGAATATAAAAATATATAAGGTTTCAGTACTCATTTCTACTTCTAATTTTTGTTGCATTATATGTTGTAAAATTTTAGGAAGGGACAATTTGCTAATACAAAAATATTGGAACATATCTCCTTTGTCTCTTATGGATCAACTTCCATAGTTTCCAGGTTAGTATAATGGATAATTTTTCTGAACTTCACTGAAACATTGCTTGAATATTGTTTACTTTCTCTACAGACATTGTAGATTTATCACTATAAACTACAGTGTAAGCTGGCTTATTGAAATTGTTTAAGTCATTGCTTTAATATTTTTCACTTGATGGATCTTTGTTGAATTCATATCTAAATTGTCTCATTACAGTTATTGGGAATTTAAGTTTCCCAAAGCCACAATGTGCACATCATTTTCTCATTAATGGTTGCTATTTTGCAGCAATTCTTGTCAGGAGCAATATTGTCAGCAATAGAGTGAAAGTTTTTGAGTTGCTTTATTTAATGCAAAAAGTTGTGATATTATTCTGGCTAATTTTTTTATTAAGCATCTTCATCTTAATCCAGTCAACAGAATGTAAACTTCTTGTATAATATTATATACAGGCAGTCTTTGCTTTGCATAATTCCAATATACACAAATTTCAGTTATTATGGTTTAGTTAAAATAACATTTCCCCAACAATACAGTTTAAATTTGTTACATTGATATATTAACTATGAGTAAATGCATAAAATATAAACTAAACTACAAATGACATTTGCTGCTAGTTCTTCAGTTCATAAATTACTAAATGAAATCATGATCACTGACCAATTATGCCACTTCTTTCAAAGTCTATTGGTGATTAGTAACTGAATATCTGTTATTCAGTTGTGACCGGAGGGTCGGCACCTCTAGTGTCTCATCAGGACTGACACCACCATGTCCCAATTGACATGGAAGCCGAGACTGTGTGTTGATTCAGTTATGCAAGCAATTACATGATCCCATTGCCCATGCACAGGCAATGGTATCATGTTACTACCATCCCTGACAAGAAAAGTAGGTCACCGACCTGTGGCCGGAAGGAGAGGACTTCCCGACCTCCCTGGCGGCTCACAGTAGAGACTGGGCAGAAGATGCTTAATGTTGCTGGGCAGTATGGAGTGAACAGGTCTACAGTAGGCCGCAGTTCAATCTTATTTAAGAAAGATACTGTATAATCAAGAAGACTCAAGCAGCTAAAGGAGTAACAAAAATCACATCTGAGAAATAAAGAACATCGAAGAGTTCATAATGGAACCTGAAACAGATCTGACGACAGAAGAACACCAAGAACTCTTGAATGAAGAACACCAAGAAACTCAGCGAGATATGTTTTCTTCTGAAAAAGAGAATTAATGCCGATATCTGCTATTAAAGATCTTTTGAAAAAGTGGGAGGATGTCAGAACAACGGTCTTAGTGCATCCAAACTAGGTTGAGGTTTGGGGATTTCTACAATTACAATGCTATTAATTACTTCTGAAAAATCCTGAAGAAGAGAGAAAAGCAATCGACATTAGACAGATTCTGAATTTTCCGATGGTTTAGCTGTTTTTAATGTTGATTTAGTGAATGTCTCTTCAATCCAAAAAAATCTTTTCAGTAGACTACCTCAGAGCCAGTTCAGGTTATAAACTCCTTTTATTGCTTTTTAGATGCATTTCAAGCTACGTTAATATTCTAGCTCCTCAGTGCTACAAAATAAATTTTGTAGTAAGTTACAAAATAAGTGTTACAAAATAAAAAGCTTGAAATGCATCTGTAAAAAGCAATAAAAGCAGTTTATAACCTGAAATGGCTGTGAGGTAGTCTACATTTTTCGGATTGAAGAGACATTCACTAAATCAACATTAGACAGATTCTTTAACCCTTTCAAATGGAAAAAACATGACTAATAAAAATGCAAGACTGTGTATGTATGTATTTTTTTTATTACATATAAATAAACTTAGTAAGAAAGTATATATTTTTTTATTTTTGGGGTCTTCAGAACGAATTAATCAAATTTCCATAAAAATCTATGGTAAATCGATAGTGAACAAAGTCTTGGAACGGATTATAATCGTTAACCGATCACCCACTGTATTTAATTTTGATGAGACTGGTCTTTTTTGGAAGATAATACATCAAGAACTTGTGCAATGAAAGATGTAAGATCATAAAGTAGCCATGAAATAATTAAAGATAGATTAACTCTATTAAAAGCAACACATTCTAATAAATTTTATAATTATCTGTTGGTCTGAGAATCCCAGTGTGTTAAAAAAATCATAACAAAGCATCTCTACCAGTCGTTTAGCATGCAAATAAAAAAAAATCATGAATTACAACAACATTGTGGCCGTCAGCCATATATATATATTTGTATATATCAAAACTTGTATATTTATATAGTCATAATTCTATTCTATTTCAATAATTTCCTCTATTTCTTTCTTCTATCCATTCCTGGAACTTTCTGGGATGACCGTTATTACCTTTGGGTAGGATTAGCCATTCCATGAACAGGAGGAGAACACTAGGAGGTAGGGTAACTGGGCGAAAAATGACCGACGAGTTGGTCAGTTTTGGACTGGAGACCGAAGGGGTTAGACGCATCGCTAAGAAGGTCAAAGGGAGATCTAGACAAGAGGATTGTGAGGACAAAAACTGTTAAGAAAAGAGGTACGAAAGGATATCTGTACTAGTGGAAGGCTCGAAAACAATTTTTGAACCTCAGAGAGGATTGCATAGTTTGGGATAGGAAGAAGGATCATACTTAGGCATTGAATTGGGAAGAGAATTTGAAAATCGAGAACCCTGCAGTCAGCAAAGGAATCGACAAGATGGCAAGTACAATAACCTCCAAAAGAACTCCTACCCAAAGAGCATACCAGCGCAGACAAAAGAACAAATCTCAGATGACTGTAGACTTCCATTCTTCCTCATTCCTCGCTTTCATATTCCTATTTCTCTCTTTAGGTTAAGTTAATTTTAAGGTAGTTTAAGAGTTAGTTAAGTTAGATTTTCGTATGCAGTTTGATTAAGAAAATTGTTAAGTGACTATTCTGTGGGAAAATTATACTCCTGAATTGTATGAAAACACAACAAAGAAAAAAATCCTGATGTGATGGACCTCAAATTTTGTAAAGTTTTACAACAACAGTTGAAATTCTTTAGAACCTAACCCATTCATCTTGAATAAAGAAAGGATTGTGTAACCTAAGTTGTCTTTTCTTTTGTGTGTACCTTTCCTTCGTGGGCAATATCACATCACATAACAAACTACCACAACATTGTTTCAAGGCCAATTATACTCTTGCCCAGTATTTGTGAGATATTACAAACAAAATAATTTATCTTTTATAACACTACCACCATTGGATAATGCTTGAGGACACACTGATTTTATAGTGGTCTTGAATAAAAGTGGTTGAAGTTTGGTGGTAAATTTCCTATTTACCACCAAACAACAACCACTTGTTTAGTGATTCTATTGATTTTCAGACCAATAGATAAGTATAAATTTTATTAGAAGACTTGTGTTGCTTTTAATAAAGTTCATCTAACTGTTATATATGTTGTATACTGCACTATTAAGATGACTAGCAAACCTAATGTATTATTTAATAAAACTAAACACTTTACAAGAGGAGACACACGTGGTGTGCTCTATGACTGATGATAGAAGACTGTTGGGGTGGCCGCTAGTGTCGCCACTAGTACATATCATAACACTAACTTTAACTCCTTCATGGCTCTTTATGGCATTACATCTAATTAATCCAGCTAATAGACCAAGGAATCATTTCAACTTTTAAAGCCTAGTATTTTAGACAAATTTTCAGAAGGCTATTTACCCTACAATAATAATAGATCATGCAACTGAAAACATTCAAGCATTACAGCAGGAGTAACAGAGAGAAATATGTGTGCAGTATGGTAGAAACTTACTACACTGTGCAAATAACTGTTCAAGATTTGAAAAAAATTCAAATAGTCATTGAATAAATAACTAACCCTGAAAATAGTTCGCATTAAACAAACTCTTAAATACAGTAGATCCCCCTATAAAACTGTTTCCTATAGTTACGATTCCTATAAGACGACGAAAAAATTGTGGCGGTATCCGTACACAACGATAAAAAAACTATAATTACGTAAAACGTCATCGGGCAGCCGAACTACTTTCCCGCCGTCCATAGCGCCACGCTACGGACGTTTAGGCGGGTAAATTGAGTTTAATTTTGTCTGTACAGTACATATAATTATATATAAATTAAGTACTATATATATAATTAGATATTGTAACTTTATTATAATTATATATATATTTTTCGCCGTCTAGTGGCGCTATGGAGAGTTTAGGCTAGATATCGTCTGTACAGTATGTAAATTAGGTACCGTAAGTCTAATATAGCACTGTAATTTTATACGTTTCTTGTGAAAGAAACATTTCTTATTTAACGGCCATAAAAATTATTTATATTAATGATGTCTCCAAAGGTCAACGAAGTTTTCGCAGAAAAATAATATCAGAAATCGTGGCCGCCGTTTGATGTGCTGTTCCACGACGAAAACAAGCTTTAGCAACGGGCGTAGTCGAACGGTGCACACTCGGTAAGTAATCCTACAATTTTTTTGTTTATAACATAGTTTATACAGATTATTTCCAAAAAAATATACGTATTTTGGAAATGTTGAGTTGAATTAGTCTAGAATCGATTAATTTTATGGAAGAAAACCTTTCAAACAGCCATAGTCCGTAAACTGTGATTCCTACAAAATTGATTCATAAAGAATGAAACGTATCTACCGTCTTATAGGGGGATCTACTGTATTTCACAACATTGAATAAATGATAAAATGCAAAAGTGCAAAGAATAAAATTTTGAAAGCTTACCCAAACTTAAAAAGAAGTATGACAATTTGTTAATTCTGTAGTGCTCTGCCACTTATTGATTGTTCTTAGTATTGTATATAAATATTATTTGTATAGTTATTATCATTTGTACTAGGCTTAAGTTTTATTTTGTTTAATTGTGTTGGGTTTTTTTTGTTGCTTTGTGTTTGTCATCTGTTCAGACACGTGTAACCCTTACTCTCTACCTCGCTCCTTTGTTTGAAGCCGGACCTTTTGATTGGCCACCAAAGAGGTCAGGTGGGTTTGGCTAACCAGGGGTATATATAGCAGGTACACGTGTGTGCCAGGGGATCTTTTTCCTTTTTCCCTTCCATCTACGAAGGATTGCTGTTCGTAAAGGGTCAGAGAACGCCATCGAGAAGAGCCGAAACTTACCAAAGGAGAAAGGATTCGAACATCGAGAGAAGGGGACAGAATCGAAGTTCATCTGTGCTGTACGCAGAATAAACTGAGTGGACTGTACAAGTAAAGAAGCTATAATACCCGAGACATCGATGGTAGCAAAGATTTCCCGCCTAGGAATAGATGTTGGCCCGATAACTGATCATTTTAGTGCCGGATTTTCTAGTGAGTAGACTGTTAAACAAACCATTCTTCACGCGTTAATGTGACGAGTCTGAACTGTGTTACGCGACGCGAAGGAGGAAGGAGAGCAAAGGGATTAGTAATATTGAATTCCGGGACACGTGGTTGTGTAGTTGTGTCTTTGTTGAGAGTTAAAATGAGCCTTCAAATTGCTGAAACACGAACCCTGTGTTAAATAAAGTGAGAATTTGTAAGCTGGCTATTTGTTTGTGTAGCTTGGTAGACCTTGGTCTAGCACAACCAAATCAATTCATAGAAAAGATATTCACTCCATATTGTAAGTTTATATGACAAAAAGGAAAAGGCAAATACTGTTCAAGCTATTCTTGATAAGTTTTAGAATTAAATCTAATTGTTTTGTAAAATATTCTTAACATTTTAAATTAGTGTATTAAATACATAATTAGTTTTACTGTGGTATTTCTCATTTTTCTATACATTTATATCTGACAGATAGAAAGTTTTTAATATTTAGATAAACTTTTTTTAAAGATGAAACAGTTGTAATTTTTACCACTTACTATTACAGTAAACGTACTTTACATGATTTCAGCTTGCATGGGCATTTTTATGAAACTTATGGGATTTTATTTTAACACACAGACAGTTTCAATTCCATATTAATTACAGGTAGCCCTCGGTTTACACCGCAGTTCCGTTCCTACAAAAGCCAGCACAAATCGAATTGGCGTAAAACGAACCCATATTTATAGTGAGGTATAGGGTTAGGTTCTACATAAGTGAAAAATAAGCAAATAATTTTGTTTATTAATACAATATAATACAAAATACATATAAATTTAATTTTTAAAATATATTTTATCATAAAATAAAGTAAAATGTTTTTATTAAAAAATTTTAGTTTCGGATATCTTACATTTTTCGGAAAAAAAGTACCCATCTTTAATTGTTTACATTTTTGTTTTCTTTCATTGAGAATTTCGGAATATGGTCGAATGGATGCGATGATGCTTCTTTTTACATTTGCACTTCGCTCCCAATCATTGTCTAACTCACAAAGTTCATCCGTCAAACTTTCCATAGTTGAAAGGATACGTTAACCCGACGTAGAGCTACGGACAAGCAGAGACTCTGATTGGTCGACACCATAGTGCATGTATAAGGTCAGTTTAAGCGGGAAAATTGAAGGTGGCTAAGGAGAGATAGATATTGTCTGGCTAATAAAAAAGTATCATCTGGCCAACGAGAAGTAGATTTGTCTCACTAACGATAGTTTGTGATCGCCGGAAGTGCTACTGCATTGTAAGGTGTTTTCCTGAATGAACTGATACGAGATACATTCATTGGCGCTATGGATTCAGACGCCATTTATTGGACTATTAAGTTTGATAACTTGACTCATGGGTACCTAAACATTTAGTGTTTTAATATTAATTTAATGCAAATGTATACAAACCCAATAATATTAAACAGAAAAACTAAATATATTCAATAAAAATCTTTGTTTTAATGAATGTACAATGTCGCGGCTCAGTAAATACGTCAACACTGAAATGAAAATCAGTCTGGAATAAGGAAAATTGAGGAATTACACCATGAAACGGCAAATTGCGTAGCGGCATTATTGTGAATCGGTGTAAATTGAGCCGGCATAAACCGAGGGCTACCTGTATATATGTATATAATTAATGTAAAATTGATAATTGTCCTAACAAAAACAAAAATCTAACAAATATAATATAATATATTTTTTTTTCATTTTCATGTAGATTTGAGAAATTTGTTAGTTTTACAGTTAAAATTTCTGATATATTTATTATAAATTATTAGATAAAAAATCATGGAAATAATTTCTTACCAAATTTTGCAAATTCTTTCACTGGAATGACATTTCCCTTAACAAGAACTCTCAAATATTTTGGAAATATTTTATCAATAACAATTGATGTTTTATTTTCTTCTCCTTTAAGAACAGATGCTATTAAATTTCTTGCAGTTTTATTTATCAAAGGAATTTCATATTCATTTGTAACAATTTTTTCTGAATCGCTATATTTATTTACTGTACGAAAAAATGCTAAACTCAATTTCATTTTTAAAACATTATCACTCTTTAATTCTTTAATTAATGCATCTTGACTAGGAGAGCTGATTGTCCAAAATGAAGCAGAATTCCCACTTAAGCTAATTAAAGCCGTATCTTTTGCATGATAATTTGTCAGAAATGTCATTGCAGAAGGCTCCTTCTGAAAAGTATATAATGTATTATCCCATTCAGTTTCAGTAAGGATTTTGAGAGCTTCACGCCGAGCACTAACTTTAAAAATTGGTTCATATTCACTAATAGCCAACTCGAGTGTGCATTCATATGGAATGTTAGGATCACCCACAGTATTTCTTAAGGCAAATAGCAGTAACGGAAACCATATAATAAAAATTATTAGCATAACAAGACTACCGCCAATTCCATATTTTTTTGTTGAAGCATATTTTATTCCTCTTGGAACAGGATAATCATCTTCTGCCCGTCTCCAACACTTTAAAATAAAGGTATTTGAATATATATCTTCTAATTTCAGCCAATTTGTGAGGTTCAAACTAGTATCAGTCCACATCCAATCCATCATTGTGCGTATATCATATAAAAATGGGATGAGTAAATACCTACAATATATATAAAATATTTAATAATGACTGTAATTAAATGTTAAATAAATAAATTACTTACCCTTTAAATAAAATTACATTAATATAATTATAATGTTTACAAAAGCAATTTGTTAAAATACGTGTTGGATAGCCTGATCGTAACTGAAAAGCAGACAGAAGTAAGTAAATGCATTTAACAAAATACCATAACATTGGTGGATTAAATTCTTTGGTTGTGAATTGTCTGAAAAAAAAAAACACATTTTAATTTAAAATTAAAACTGAAAATTTATTATTGTAAACTATATTTCACAATTTCAATATTAGTTATTTTATTTACAGTTTATATTATAGGTTGAATCTGACATAGATAGTGTTGTGCTGATAGGTGAAGCATAGAGGCAATCATTTCAGGCAGCAGAACTTAGAGGGCATTGAAAGGAGTGACCAAACTTTCAATTTTGTGCAACTAATTGTTGTGTGACTGAAACTAAAAGCAGCAGGTTATTCATATCATAATCTTAATGAGAGTGGAGACCAAATTTATGGTTAGTTCTTCAGTAAAGGCAGTATCAGAAAAGCAATTCAGTATTTTCTATAGAAGATAATATTAGTTAGCATTACCAGAAAAAAATATAAATTCCAAACATCCAGACACAAGAATTTAATTGTAAAATGTATGCTAAGGGAAAAATGAATAGCCGATAAAAACTAGTGAGGCCACGAATAGTGATTTTGCCGAATACCGAATAGCGAACATTCGGCTACGCTCTTGGCCGAAGCGCCGAATATTCGGCGGCCGAATGTTCGGCAAAATATGTGTACATTTCGCGGGTGATATGTTACGACCTGATACATTGTGGTGGGTGCGGTAGCGACACTGCGGGCACATTTGTTTTATTTGCGAGTAGATCATGTCACAACATGCATTATTTGTTCATTGTTACATCAAATTGCGTTACTAATTATTACTAAAAAATATCACTGTATCACTTTATATGAAAACTGTTCGCCTAGATCGGACGGCAGACCTTTACAAGTGGTGGTCAGCAAACGCAAAACAATATCCAAGCCTGACAGAATTCGCTAAGATTTATCTATCGTCTCCCGGCAGTAGTGTATATAGTTAGAGGCTATTTTCAGAAGCAGGTATAGTTTATGAGGAAAAGCGCAATCGTTTGCTATCAACAAATGCTGAAAAAATTGTTTTCATTCATTATAACTTACCACTGATAGATTTTAAGTATTAAATGTAATAATTTATGATTAAAATAAATACGTTTTTGAGTAATATGTGCGGTTTTTTTTTTTCATGATTTGGTATTCGGTATTCGGCCGAATACCGAATATTAAAAAAAGTAGCCGAATAGGCCGAATACCAAATAGTAGCCGAATATTCGTGGCATCTCTAATAAAAACACATCAGTAATACATCACTATTTTTTATATGAACAATTTAAACAAGGGTAATCCTTAAATTCAAAAATCCCTTCTTAGTGTTCATTCTCATGGCATACCCTAACTGTGTACCAAATTTCAACTTTCAACTTCTGGCTCTGCATTTATTTTTATCATCATCATCCCATCTCGATTATATAAGATAACCAGTTTTTTTCACAATCTATGACAAGCATATCAAGTCTAACATAGTATAGATAGAAACATCATCCCCTATTCAAATTCATCTGTATGAATTCCCTTGGAGAATTGCCTCACCTGTACTAGCAAAACTCACAATTGGCCAAATAGCTTTAATCAAATCAATTGTTATGACTATTATTATTAGTAATCAAAGTTACTTTATAGCACATATTATCAAGTATGAAATCATTGATTATAGGTGTGGCTTTATTAAGCCTTGTTATTTACTTTTCTTTATTTTCCTTATACCATCCTCCTGCGGAAAACTGTACTTCCAGCTTCTGTTTCCCTAACCACACTGTAGTTAGTTGACCCATGTGGTCTGATCTGTTATAAAACAAAAGGAAGTGACACCCGATCTGTCGAGGGGTCACTTCCTTTTACATAGTAAACAAATCTATTTCGTTTTTCTATTAATAACTTTATTATTAAAATATGTATCAATTACTTCTATTCTAATATATGAATTTTCAATCTTTTAGCTAGTATTGTATTCCAAAATATTCTTAAATGAAATTTGTCTATGCCAGTGATTATGAAAGTGGTCTAACCCAGAAACAGGAAAACACTGAATTCATTTCATAAACTATTTAATAATCTGGCAGAGGACAGAGGGAGATTCTAAATAATCTGGCAGAGGACAGAGGGAGATTCGAAGAGAACAAAGAAGATATATTTCAGGAGAGAGCTGGAAAGAGAGGTACATGTCGACAAGTACAGAAGGAAGACCCATATGACGGAACAATCTGAGGTTTTTTTATTTCATCACCAGTCACCCTTTTGAATCTTCTCCTTCTATAAATAATTTTATAATCCTGTGATTCTTAACATTTTCCCTTTTACTTTTGGGCCCAGTTATTTTTAAAAAAGTTAGTTAAGTTAGACTTAAGATAGAATAGATTCTTTGTTTGTCAGTAGTTGGGGACCCATCTGTTGTATTTGTTACAATCGGTCCCAATTAATCTTGTAAATTCATTGTTCGAAGGATTGCTTCTTCGAAACTTTAGTTATTTTTATAAAAATTAAACTTATTTATCAACGCTGAACATTTACCCCAAATTATGTTATTTATTACTAGGCTACATAGGTTTACTTGCATGTGTTAAAATTTTAATGATTTTGTTTTTGACAATAAAGAATATTTTGCTTATTTGTAAAAAGTTTAAGTTGAGTATTTTTTTAACATTTGAAAAAATATAAATGTATGTTTCTTTACCATGTAAATGAACACGGTATAGAAATTTTTGCAGGAATTATTTTAGCATGGCAGAATTCTTTTTTACATTATTATATCAAAATTTATTAATTTAATTTTGTAGTGGATAAGAATGTAGTTCAGGATTAACAATAGAAATTAGTATGTTTTTATATAATAATATGATCTAAGTAAGTATAAATTGTCTAATTTGGATTAGAGATAAACTTATATACTAATGGGAATCATTTTACACATTAAAGATTAATGAATGAAATGATTTCTCAATTGTTATCTACTGGTAAGTAAACAAATCTATTTCGTTTTTCTATTAATAACTTTATTATTAAAATATGTATCAATTACTTCTATTCTAATATATGAATTTTCAATCTTTTAGCTAGTATTGTATTCCAAAATATTCTTAAATGAAATTTGTCTATGCCAGTGATTATGAAAGTGGTCTAACCCAGAAACAGGAAAACACTGAATTCATTTCATAAACTATTTATAAAATTTTACAATTACATAAAAAAAATATATTAAAATAAAAATTAAATGGTAATAAAAATAATAATTAAAATAAAAATGGTTTTTATATTCATAAAAATCGCTCTTTTTTTTTTAATTTTTACAAACTGAAAAATCAAATAATCTCCAAACAAAAAATACTATGGGTGATTGGTTAACAAACATAATCCGTTCCAAGACTTTGTTCACTATCAGAATTGTTCGTTAACTGATTATCGATTTACCATAGGTTTTAATGGGAATTTAATTAATTCATTCTGGAGACCTCCAAAAATAAAAAATATATACTTTCTTACTACATTTATTTATATGTAATAATAAAAATACATACATGCATAATCTTGCATTTTTATTAGTCATGTTTTTTCCATTTGAAAAGGTTAAAGAATCTGTCTAATGTCGATTGCTTTTCCCTCTTCCTCAAGATTATCCAGAAGTAATTAATAGCATTGCAATTGTAGAAATGCCCAAACCTCAACCTGGTTTGGATGCCATTCTAAGACCATTGTTCTGACATCCTCCCACTTCTTCAAAAGATCTTTAATTAATAACAGATTTCGGCATTAATCCTCTTTTTCAGAAGAAAACATATCTCACCGAGTTTCTTGGTGTTCTTCATTCAAGAGTTCTTGGTGTTCTTCTGTCGTCAGATCCGTTTCAGGTTCCATTATGAACTCTTCAATGTTCTTTATTTCTCAGATGTGATTTTAGTTACTCCTTTAGCTGCTTGAGTCTTCTTGATTATACAGTATCTTTCTTAGATAAGATTGAACTGCAGCCTACTGTAGACCTGTTCACGCCATACTGGTCAGCAACATTAAGCATCTTCTGCCCACTCTCTCTACCTTTGCTATTATACTCTCACCTTTCGAAAAGAAAAACAGATGCAAAATTTAGCGAACGCCTACCCGACAGTCTCGCGAATACATAAAAGAATTATTTCTGTCAGAAAAATAAAAGGCTGGAATTACAAGGGAACGTTTCAAAGTTCGGAGGAATACTATCCAATCGGTATATACTGGCTTGAGCGTCGATGTGGACGTCTCCCGCACTCCGAAAAGTTTTGAATTTTTGCCTGAAGACAAGGGAAGACCAATTGGTATTCATTATTTTACGTTGCTTCTTCTTGTGTTTGTTCTATGAGGTATTCATTATCCGATCATGTGTTCGTTGTTCGAACATAAAAATCTTTCGCGAAAGTGTTCGTTATCCGATTTGTTTATTAACTGATCACCCACTGTATTTTACTTAGACCACTTTCATACTCACTGGCACATCTATGACAACAAAGATTTAAATGATAAAATAATTTTAATCTGAACATGAGAATGGTAGATAGTCTCAGAGATACAAAAAATTTTTAATATAGATTAAATGAAGATATTATATACTGTAAGGTCTCGTTTTATGTGGTGGATACATTCTACAGAAAAGCGCATATAAAAAAATTCGCATAAAAAAAGACTTTACTTGCCTTGAAAAAGTAGGGATACGTTCCGTAATTTTCTAAAATCGCATAAAACCAAAACAACTAGTTAAAATTAACTTAAAACCGCATAAAAAAGTTTGCAGAAATGAAAAGAAATAGGCTGCTTAATAAATTACTTCGAATGTCTGAAAGAAATTCATATAAAAGCTTAAAATAAACTTGTATTCAAACTTAATTCAGTTTATTTTATTGAAAAGTAATACAAGGGGAATTCCCGAATTGCAAAAGCTCACTCTAAAAACAAATCACTGACATCTGGATGTGAAGAGTTAATTAAAACCCCTTTAGTTCCTCGCCCGAGTTAACTCGGGCAGGTTACATAGCGTTACATAAAACACGGTCCTTAAGGCCATTTTTGAAATTTTTTTTTTGAATTTTTGGAATGTTTTTTAAGTCTCCAAATTTTTTAAAAATATTTAAAAATATACGGCCAGCTAGTGTTCACCCTACTTTAAACCCTTGTCCTCCCGCGACGTCTATGAGAATGCCCCGGGAAATCCAACTCCAGCTGTGTTCAAGGTCATCCAGATGTGTAAACAATGACTCATCGGTGTTAAATTTCACAGAAGGGCGAGACAAAGGAAGTTAAACTTTGAAGCTTTTTCTTCAAAATTAACGCATTTCTTTCGTTTTTTTTAGTTTTAAGTATTTTTTATGTTTAATTACATTTATATCAAAAATTGCTAGGAACTAAAGCGATTAAGGTAGATCTAGCTGTCCTATACGTTATATGTCAGTGAAACAAATGAAGTGAGCTTTGAGTGTTCCACGATTTTTGGAGACTGTCTATACGCCACCTTCCTAAACAAGCCTATATGTATGTTTGTCCAAGAAATTTTTGGATGAAATACAAACCGCACAACTTCAAAATCGCATAAAAATAATCCGCATAAAAAGAGACCTTACAGTATTAAACTTTTAATCTATAGATAAGAAATATGATATATAAAAAATGAACATCAATATACAATTTAATTAATTTATTTATCTAGTAATTACCTAAATGTAACAGCAGGTAATATAAAAAACATCCACAAATGAACAATAAACACAGTAAAAATCTGAAAGATCAGTTTTCCTAAAATACATTTCCTTAAATATAATGCTCTATCAATGATAATTAAACCAAACTGTGTTAAAAGCATTATTAAAAATGATGTAGGAACCTAAAGAAAAAAAATACATATTTATAAGTATGATAGTAAATAATAAAAAAACAAAAAATAAATTATTATTTTGTTTTAGAAAAAATACTGTTGTAGATATAAATTATATTCTCCGTGCTTGCTTAGCATGTGCCACATGCTAAGCCAGCCCCAAGAATTTGCCCCTGGTAATACAACTAAACTATCTTTTTCTACGCTTTCTTTATCATATGAACACTAGAAAGCCTTTTTCCAAGCATATCATGGGATTGACTAGGCCCAAAATAGAAACAGCTGAATGATGAGCAGAACCTGACAAATCTAGGACAGACTGCCCCTGAAAATTTTCTCAAGTTCTTGACCTTGTGATATTCAATGTGAAATGCAATTAGACAAAGATAAAATACACAAAGAAAATACCTTTATTTTGTGTCTGAACACAGTTTTTTCAGGTTCCAACTCTTTTACAGTACCCAGATTTTGGAGGATATTTACAAATTGTTTCCTTCAAAATATAAAACTTTAGATCCACAATTGATTGAATCATCGCAAGAATACATAAGCATGACAATTATAATATATCCAATAATACCGATCGTGACCTGAAGTTATTTAATCCTACTTAAAACTAAAATAAAGTAATTAGAAAGATAGGATATAGGTAGATGAAAGAGAAGTTTACAGGAAAGAAGGTACCCAATTCTAGACATATCTTGGGGTGCGGCAACAAAATTTCAGTTCCAATGTCCTCACGAAACAGGGTGCTGGGTCTTCCTTATTTTGTTAGGATATGCCTAAAAATTTTCCCACTTTTGATTTTCCTTCAGTCTCCAGTTGAGACTTCTACTCTGAGATTTCTATTTGTGGCTCTAGCCAATGCCTCTAACAACTTGGAAAGTGTTGCCACCAGGCTGGTTTTTACCCGGACAGGTAGATTTTTAAATTTATGGTCTGGATTGATTATTAATTTGTCCGGTTTTTGTAGAAATTGTGAAATTATAATAAAACAAAAATTTATGAAAATATTTGTGAGTATTTTATTTTAATGGTTAAACACTTTAACTTCACACACCCCAAACTTATCCTCATCTTATCCCTAGGCTAAGAGTGACAGAAAATGTACTTTTAAAATTCTAACTTGCAAATATCTCTGGCAAATACTAGGTCTGTTCCGACACAAGTCCCTAACTGGTTTAAAACTGTCATGTGCATTATTCAGTTCTTGGCTGTAATATGACATTGCGCGTGCCTCGTATGGTTTCAAATTCAAACCAGTCAGGAACTTGTGTTGAAACAAACCTATTGTCTGGGTCAGCAATTTTGGAAAGGTGACAACACTAGACTTAGAGCACTTCCAATTCACCTGCTTCTCCCTGGACATCTGGCCAAAAAGTGCCACTCATACCCCCAGTTTTGCCCTCAGGGCTTTTTACTTTCCATACCTGATGGGAAGGGTTGGGTAGGAACATTCCAGAATTAACAACAACAAAAAAACAAAGAATCAAAGAAACAGGGAAGACATCAAGAAAAAATATAAATATATACAAAAAATGAAATATATATATATATTAATTAAGTCATTTAATTAATTTTTAAAACAACAGATAATTAAATTTTACAACCTGGTCTCAAATCCCTAGAATGGCACAAAGATGCCTTTATTAATTAATTAAATCATCTGACATCATATAACAAAAATTAAAATAAAATAAGTTTTTTAAATTAAAAGTACTGTATTTTTATTATTAGAGATGTTCAACAATATACATAGATATACATTACTTTTTAATAAATGTTTTATATTTGAAAAGTTTAGAAAATGATAGTGAAAATATTTTCAACAATTTTTAAATGATTGTATAATTATTTAGTAAATACAATATTAAAATATTATATATGCATGCACAATATATATCTAATTTGCCCTCTTAGAAAACCATTATGTAAAGCATATTTTTATTTAATTATTGTATTCCAGTTCAAAAATTTGTATTTTTTTAAATGAATAAAATAAATCATGTTATCATCAATTGACTTATGTCATAACTTTTGAATAATATGTTCCATTAATTACATTCATACAATATTTTTCGTTTGAAAAAATATTCAATTTTAAATATTTTCTGTTTCTAATTTTAATTGACAAAAATAAATAAAAATAGTACATAGAATAAAATTTCAAATAAAAATTTCAATATAAGCTCATAATTCATAAACAAGTAAATTAAATCATTTAATTAATTTTTAAAACAACAGATAATTAAATTTCATATTTACATTATTTTCTTGAAAGTAAGAAGTCAGTCCTTCATCAGTACCTGCCTGTAATCATTATTGGTCTTATTAAAAACATAATTAATTGGAAAATGAATGAATGTATTTCAAATGAACAAATGAATTTTACAAGACTTACCCCAAAAGCCCAATAACCAAAAGCAATAATGAAGAAGTTAATAAAATCACAAAAAAACATATATACATATACATCTACAGTTAGTTGTTGAGTAGAAAACAAATTATTAAAGAATTCTTTAAATGGTTCTAAGTAATGGCACATCCTTAAAATAATAATAAAAATAATAATAAATTAAACCATTACTTTATGTATTTGAGAATATTAAGAGTAATTAATAATTTTATCTTACCCATCAAAATAAGATTTTTGTTTTGAAAGCTTATGACCTGGAAAATAAATTTTGAATGTATTTGCAAATTTAATTCTTATTATTATTTTGAATATTTATCAAATATTTTCTGAAAATTATTTTATTGATTTAAATGGCCTAAGTTATCAATTTGAAGGATTAAGAACACCAGAAAAATATATATAAAGAAAGTATATTTTAAAGTAGTGTAAAAATATAAATTTCTATTTTAAATCAGCTTTTCAAACTTTATATATTGATTTAGTTTAATTGTTTGTAAAGTTATAATTCTTGAAGTAATAACATATAATAACTTCATAAATGCAAAATTTTTAATAATTCAAAAATCAAAATGACTAAAAAAAAATCTTAATTAAATTGATGCAAAAATCTGATTCTTAACTCTTGAATTACTATTTGTTATTTTCAATATATCTAGCTAAAATAAATTTTAAAACTTTTATATATAAATACATACAAAATGATTTTTGTATGTATTTTGATATTTTATATTTGAAAATAAAAAGTAGATTTTGATAATTTTATGTATAATAATATGAAATTAAAGCTTTATTTATTGTAATAAATATTTTGAATTCTTTACTTCTTACATTATTAACATAATTTCATATGGATATTTTGTGAGTTATGTGTTTGAAAGTCAATTTGAAAGTGGGTGCATATGATCTTCCAACAAGAATAAACTTTTTGAAGTGATCTAAATCATAATTTTCAATAATATGAAGATCCTCGTGCCCATAAATTAATATAAATAATTTTGAAGTTAAAAAAATTTCAAAAATTAAAAAAGAAAAAAAAAATACTAACCTGAAGTTTTTCCGATTTTATCATCATTACTTTGCACAGATACATTCATATTATTTCTATTTGAACCTGAAACCTGTATTCATGTGTTTTTTTTAATTTCCATATAAAAATAATTAACCTTTTTAAATCATATTTATTGACAATGTTCTTTATTAATATGAAATTATTCATTAGTCTTTAAATGAAAAAAATAATGACAAAAATGCATACTGATATATATGCTTTTAAGACTATTTTATTAATTTTGACAGATTATAATAATAAATTAGATATATATAATATATAAAATCACTATATATTTTCAGTTTCTATATTACCATCAAATAATTATGTAAAAATTTAAAACATTCATTTATTAAAATGATAGAGTTTATACTTACTTCTTTCTCTTCTTTAGATATATACATTTTACTATCATCTTTAGGTAAAGAGCCATTTCCTATTGAAATTCTGTCTTTCCATAATCCTAAACTCTTCATATCACATCATACTGCTATGAATTATTTGTATTTTATAACATTACATTATTTTAAATATAAACAATATTACCTTTAATATAATTGTATGAAAGAAAACAACAAATAATACTGCTAAATCATATTTAGCATAATAATCTGTTTTTTCTATTCCAATAATATTTGGAGGAGAAATAGCAGATGAAAAGTTTTGATTATTCCAAGAAATAAAATTAAATTGAAATATATACTTCACTATTATAATAACCTATAAAAAATAATACTTGTTATATATATCATTTTTACACATCAAAAATTTTTAAAAATTTAAAATTCACTTCTGTATATGTTATAATTGTTATCCAAAATGTTTCAGTAGGTCTAGGTACAGATAATGTTCCCCAAAGAAATGACATTAATGGTAATGGAAGAGAAAGGATGCTAGCAGATGCCATTTGATTTGCAACCATAACAACATAACATATCATTTCTGAACTTGGAAAAATTGCATAATAACAAGCTTTAAAAAACTTTTTATATATAGATTGAATTTCCTCAAATTCTCTTTCTAATGAGTTACTGTTATGAGTATCTGATAATTTTAATCTGAAAAATAAAAAAGTTTTTAATATATTTAATATTATAACAACTTATTTTGATAATATAGTATAAATAAGTAATTAAGTAGAATAAATTTTTTATATACTGGAAAAAAATTCAATAATGGGAATGCAGATATCTATATGTCAATAATATTGAATCTAATAAGTATCCCATTGATCTCAATCTGATTTTGTATAAAACATTCATTAAATTTCTGATTATTAAGAAAGAAAAGTAAAATTACTATATAATCCATAATAACTCTGACATTAGGATATGCTTCATTGAATGATATAAGTACAAGGTTTCAGAGTTTATGCTTAAAAACATAAAATTGAAATATCCATAAACTAAATAGAATAAAATTCTTGATACAATTACAAAAACTGCTGAGAATAATGATGAGACTGACAGCAATTAAATGAGCAATTATTTATTGTGACATTACAATGCTGGCTGCAATTTTTAATATTATTTTCATTTTTAAAAAAATCACATGACTTCTGGAGTCTGGACTGGAAGTTTGTGTACAGTTGATTGGCCCCTTAGCTTTTCATATTTGGTCTGAACTTTAATGATGTCTTGCCCTTGTACATCATACTTCTGATAACAATCAAGCCATGCTTGTTGTCTATCTAACTCCATTCTGGAGAATATTTTGAACTACAGTCGTGTGATTTTCATTCTAAATCAAAAGTTCATATATAGTTAATTTGGGACCTCCAGCCTCTAAGCTTTCCACAACTGATCTTGATTTTCATCTATATAACTCTGTTCTTGAGATTAATAAAGGACAAACAGATGGGCAACAGTGGGAATATATAGGTCTGCAATTTGAAAATTGCAGCTCAACAATTATCAATTCATCCATATCTTTCTTCATCCAAATCATCAAACTTACAATATTTAATTTATATAATTTTTTATTATTATTAGCTAAATAAAACACAAATTTTGTCTCTAGGCAGCCAATTCTTTCAAATACAGGATGTGCTTCCATACATAGTAGAGACTTAATGGATTGTAAATTATACAACAGAATGCTAAAATTCTGTTTTGTTCATCCAATTACTGTTTAGTAAATGTTATGAAAAAATTTATTTTACTACTGTCTTCTAACTCAAAAAAATACTATAAAACATATTTCTACACTAGAGAGTTTAACAAGTGAAGCAAATGAATCAAAATTGTAACGAAATCATCTTCAGTTTGAATTTTGTAGCAAAATGGTAGAAAATAATGTAGTGTGTAAGTAAAACAGAAATATTGTAGTCAAGCTAGTTTTATCATTTAAAATGTATATGTTACTGTGAAAGACTGAAATTAGAGAATGTCAATATTATCCGGTGAATGTCGACACATACAAAATACGTCAGTGAAAGACCGAATATTTAGTTACATTATTATACATTCGAACAATCACCAATGTATGTCAACAAGCACAGATAAGCTTTGGTGGCGGTCAAAACGACACCCGAGAAGCTGATGTCGATGGAGAGGCGACAGTCTGTCGCCAAATTCTTTGCCATTTCCTTCTGCTCAATTGGTGATACCGTACGAATACAAGTCCCTGATGTCGACCATGGTCGTACAGACGCTCGAAATGTGTTGGCAGTTGTTGTTGGAATAGAAGACTCCAACTTTTATAAATTAGCAAACAAAAATGACACCCTCAAGCAGCTTTATACTTGTAATAAGTTCGTAATTTGTAAAGAAAAGTTACTTTCCATAGATGAGCTTTCTTCTCAAGAAATATCGCTGGAGAAGCAGCTGCAGCTAATTCAAAAAGTGGAGGGCAAGGCTATACATGCTGTCATTGCAAAAAGAAGGGTTCCACAAATAAATGCAGTTGTAAAAGCAAGGAACTCTTGTGCAATTCAAAGTGCAACAGTTTAAGCTGTTGCAATAAATAAGATTGTATAACGTTAATCACATAATTTGTGTGTAAAGTTTATTATTGTATTATTTTCTTTAATGATTTAGAATGTGCTGCTTGTTTTAGGTTCAACAGTTTATTTACATGCGCTGTTACTTAATTAATTAATTAAGCTTTCTCCTATTTTGATATATTAAAAAGTTGCATTTTTGTCTTAATGTAATAAAAATATTTTTATTCAACACTCACTATCAGTGCATGCTGAATGTCGACATTTGCCGGTATAAGTGAGAAATAATGATATTTAGCAAGTATTTCGTACATACACGAAACGACTGTGTGAATGCTGACATTCGCCAGATATCGGTCATTCACAGTAACATATATAATTAATAGTAATGTAATAACAATAATAGTATGTAGTAGTAAAGTAATAATTGCTATAAATAAATTTTGACATTTTAGTCATAAATATTCATTTCACAGTGATGAAAAGATCAATAAGTTTATAGCTTATTAAAATGACAATTATCATGACATGTGTCTTAAACATCAAAGTTCTCTAAAATGACATTAGTATATAGATAGGGAGTAATTATTTTAAGTTTTGAAGACTTAAATTCATAAAGGAGTGTTTAATAATAATATCAATTAAAACTTGGAGTGAATATAAAAGAAAATAAATGGAAGAGAGTTAACTCTCCTACCACAAGGCAGTATTGGATCCGACATGTCTTGTTTCTTTTCATTTGCACAGGAAACAACGCTAGTGTTGGGGGCTGTGACCATAAATTACCCTATCAGGAAGTAGTTCTCAAGACAGCAACGTGGAAAAATAAGTCGTTGACCTTCAATTTTTCTCATAATTTAGGTACTATTAGAGCGCACTCTGCTCCGGTGTCAGATACGACACCCCCTTGTGATGTACGTTATCTATTTTCATCATGTAGGAAAGCGTAAAGAGCTATTTCTTGATTATCTACCATTGTTTGGCAGATTACTATAGCAGAATATCAACGGTATACTAAGGACAAAGAAATTTATCAAGAATTGTTATGGTAAATCCCAATGGTCATAATAAGAATTCTTCAAAATTTCTGTATGATGATCTGAAGATGCTTGTTTCTTTTTGTCCAAAGAAAAATAAAACTGTAGTCCTCATATCATCCATTCATTACACTGGCGAAATTGACCAAATCACCCAATAACCTACCGTAGTTAAATTCTATAATGTGACTAAAGGGGGTGTAGATGTTTTTGATAAGTTATGTCATGCAAAATCTGTCAAAAGAATGACAAATTTCTGTCCTATGTGATATTTCTATGGCATTTCAGATGCAGCAGCAGTAAATGCCTATGCAATCTACAAGCTAAATATGCCACAAGAACATAGAAGCAACACCTGTCGGACCGAGTTTTTGAAGAAACTTTCTTTTTCACTGATTACACCACACATGAAGGATAGGATGACATATCCCCACATTAGTAAAACATTGATAGAAGAAATGTGCAACATCCTAGGAATAGAAATGCCCAAAGATGCACCATCACTAAATCCATCCACATTGGCAAGGCCATGAAAATGTTCCTTTTGAAAATGGAAAAAGAATCGAAGAGGGAATCACCTTGGCACCAAGCACAAGAAAAGTATTTGTGGTGAACACAAGAAACTGATTTGTCTGTCATGCATATGATTAAATAAATAAAAATAAAAACATTCGTTATTAAAAAAATAAAATATTTGTTCCTAATTAAAAAAACTGTAATTGTAATTTTGTAAATAAAAAAAAAGTTTAGCGGTGTGGCTAAAATCTGTCAAAGCATTCGGTAGAATCAGTTCGAATTTGGTCCTACCTCGTAAGGTAATTGCTTCAGTCTTGTCCACGTGTCCCGTGTCCTTTGTTCGTCAGTCAAGATTAATAAAGATACTGTTTCTGATGAAATACCTTATTTTATTTCTCGTGACTACAGAATATTTACAAAGATCCCTAAGTTAAATTTATTATACAAATATGAGTTCGTTGGCGAAGTTGATTCTGAAAGGTTAGTGTAACGATAGCGTCTCTCCTAGTCGGCATCCAAGAGTGAAGTGAGGTCAGAGGGGAAAGGTCAAGCGGTGGTGCCCTCTGCCCTACAAAAGTTTGTTCCTAATTAAACACAATTTTGTAAGTTTTGTAAATATACATATTTATTTTAACATGTATTTATTTATTTAAACCAAACGAATCTGATTTATCAGGGGAAAAACAGATTTTTTGGCTAAGTGTCATGTACGACATGGCCTTGTGACATGTGTCCTGATAGTCCACCTTGTGGCAGGAGGGTTAAAGGTGAAGAATTCCTATATGTGTCTTTGGTAATTTTAGGAAAAATTGTGATGGCAGAATAGTGTGTATGCAGAGCGCACATGATTTTTCACATTTTCAAGAGACTTTCTTAGTGATTTTATAAAAAGAAAAAGATTTTTAATAAACTTGTAATTACATATAACCTATCCCATTGCATAATCTAAACCTTTTTCAAATTAACTTTTAAACACAGGGTAACATTAGTCCATAGGTAACAGATATCAATTTTGCACGAAATTATGGTATCTGTTCTTTGTATCAGTGGTTCTCAAGTATGATCCATGGACCACATGTGGTCTGCAGATATATGCCAAGTAATCCACAGACAAATATAGGCATTTTTTAAATATGCAATTATATGCCATTTAACCAAAGGAAAGAATATTTCTATGCACCACTTATCTATTAGGTTAGATTACTGGATAGACAAAATATTTTTTTTGTCTATCCAGTAATCAAAAGTGATTATTACAGGATAAGAAGCAGACAGGTGGCATAGTTGGTTCATGGTTCATCTAAAACTCTGTGTAAGTAGTCTGTAGAATATATGACAGAACCACTGCTCTATATAATACAGTAGACATTCAATTTAAGGAACTTTGTACTCAACAGAAAAAAATTTTTGTCCTAATGGTTTCAGAACCTTCTTTTATTTGTAAATAGAGCATACTAAAAGACAGTTTGAATCAATGAATCAATAAGTATAAATTACTCAATATACATAATAATAATATTTCATTTGTACTTATACATTATAACATTTTAATAAATCTTGTACATTGTTTGTGATTAATATATGCTTTTAAAACAATTTAGATTTAACAGACTTTCCCTTAAATAAATAATAAAAACAATGGGATCGGTGTAGACAAATATTAAAATTAATAAATTCTAAAAATTTTTCGGTTTAAAAAATTTCTAAGAACCACAAGTGACGTTCACTCTTTAATTCCGACTTCGATAGAGTCGGAATTAAAGAGTGNTGGAGGAGGCACACACAATCAATTACTTTCACGTCCATTTCCAAACTGAGCCAGTGCTAACGCTGAACTAACGCTCGTCGAACGCCGAGCTAACGCGCATTGAAAAACGCCTAGTGTGTACAGGCTCTAAAGCACTTCCATGGGAATATGCATATAAAAGTATATATCTGAATATACAATAGCAATCTTATCATTGTTTTTCATGTGTATACAAATTTGTAATAAAATACATAATGCAGTTATAATAAAATATTAATTTTAAGTAATTCAAAGTACTTTAAAATATGAAATTAATCACACAATATGTATTTATATTTTAGAAAATACAAGGGAAGCAGTGCTTCCACAGCTTCCATGGACAGCATGCCACCGAATTTAAGTAAACTGTTTTAATGTAAATTCCTTTATCATCATACTAATGTTCTCTCTCCAATAAGACACATCTTACACTCAGAGCAAGCTAGTCAATGTGTAGACAAACAAGATTATGACCACTTGACTGCTTTCAACTACTGACAATTGCCATAGACTGCTCAGTTTTTTGAGATGTAAAAAGATATACTGTATGACATGTTGCAAATAGCAAATAAGCATTTTATGTATTCCTCTAGAAACTATTATCCTGTAATTTTCACACACATTTCTTTATAAAATAACTTTTAACAGTACTGACAATTTTCTGCTTTTAGCTTCAGTTGCCACTAAAGGATTGTCTGAGTAACTGTAAATTATTTCTCCTATCATTGCATAGCACAATTTGAAAATCTGATGTAGACTCTTCAAAAGTAGAGTGTGCTTTATGATCTTCATTACAGTCCTCAGATTGTATTTAAAATTTTATTTTGTTCACTAAAAACAAGATGCCCTTTTTTTTGGTTTCAGGTTTAGGTGTTATCATCTATAGTGAGATTTTGTATCATATTTCTGTTATTAATTAATAAAAAAAATACACTATAATAAAATTTCTCTCTCCCTATTTCAGCTGCATACCATAAAAAAACTTCAAAATTTGAAATTTACAATTACTCTACACCAAAATAAAAGGAAGACGTAAATGTAAATGGTAATTATAAATATTAAAAATAATCAAACACATTGCTGTAAAATACTCACTCAAAAACCTTTTAATGCATTATATATAATTTTATTCTAATGTTTTCGACCATTTTTAACTTTCAGGTTACCTTGCTTTACAGCAAGATAACCTGAAAGTTAAAAATGGTCAAGTTATCTTGCTGTAAAGCAAGATAACTTGAAATTTGTGATAACTTTTAAGGAGTCCTGTTGAATATAGATATACTTAAAAAAGATATATAAGCAGCAGCACATGTAGTACACTTAGTGACAGATTAAAGCAACAGAGAATCTTAAAAAAAAAAATACATTTAAATTCTGGATGTCTAATGCAACACTATGCACTTTAAAGCAATCAATTAGACTATAAAAACAGATCATTTAAACCAGGAATGGGCAAGCTTTTTCTATGTAAGGGCCGCATTTCAAAACTTTTGAACTGACATGGACCACATACAAGAGAAAAGAGAGGAAAAAATGTTGGTAAATCACAATTATTTATTCATATATAATTATAAATTAGCATAGGTATACTTAATTTAGCTTCTGAAACTGATGTAAACGTAACGTATCAGAAATATTTGGTTAAATATTAGTCACCGCTAGCTTTAAATTAGTTTCGATGTGTCTATTAGCTGGTTTTTGTTTTAATTTTTACTAAATTCATCATCATGGAAAAACTATTCATATATGTAAGTTGTAGAAATAACATTTGAATTTTTACTGCATACTTCATTAACTGGAAATTGATATATTTCCCAGTTAACGCTGGCTGCAATAAATATTACTGCAGGCTGCATGTTTCCCAAGGGTCATCCCTGGTTTAAACCATACCATAAAAATTATAAATGAAACTGAAAAAACTTTTCATCACAAGGGAAAGAATTAGAAATATGTCATATTCCATTAAAAATTTAACACTATTTAACTGACTATTGATGTTTCTACTTTCCACAGGCATATGCTGATTAATGATTAGATGGACGGTCTATAAACTTTTTGTTTTTGATTGTTACAGTACCAGATGAAGGGATTAGGTAGCAAGCAGGGGTGGGTGCAAGGACCAAAGAAAAAAAATGTTCATACATCTATGTGAATACATTTTTTAAAATTATTTATAAACAGAGCAATATAATGACCTTTTTTATTTTAAAGCACTTTTGCCTACTTTATTTAAAGCTTCATTGATTAAACAATGTTCAAACAGAATGATCAGCACAACTTCAAAAAACATTCTAGAAATGAAAAATTTCACTGTTGCATTCCAAAACAAATTATTTGTCACTTCAGGATTCCACATATCTAATTTTTTAAGGTACTTAATGTAGACAGGATGAAATATTTTAAGATGTTCACAGAGCTATGTTAAAATAATTTTAAATACATTCAGAGTTGTTAACTGATTTGTTGAAAAGAATGGGTATTTGTTTAATTTTGAATGTGTTCTGGCAAAACATGAAAAATTGGAATTGAACTATACTCAAAAAATATGAAAGTCACACTTCATGTGGGTGCATACGTATGTGCACAGTTCTGATGAAGTTCATCAACTGGCTGGGTTATCAGAAAAATCATCTAGGCAGTATGTAGAAATGCAAAAATGGCCTGGATTATCACAGTTCAAACTCTTATAGTAACTGGAAAAATTATAAAAGAAAATAGATGCAACCCACAAAGGAACCTTAAATTACTTCCAGTAAAGGCTTTAGTATGAATAATTCTGACTAATGTTTTCAATCCACTTAAGAGAATTTGCTCTACATTAAACATTTACTGAAAGTAATTTAAAGTTCCTCTGTGGTGTTTTTTCTGGGAACAACACTTGAGTGTAAAGTTCAATGTAAAAAACATTTTGTAAAATTTTTATAATTTAGAATTCAAAGAAGTAAATGCTTAATTACAAGTGTATTCTTTTCAAGTTTTCACCCTATTTACATATTCACAAAGCCTTAGTTGCTATATAAAAGGCATGAAATCTACATGATAAATTATTAATTTTAATAAAACATGTATATAGTCTTCCCTTGTTAGCAATTTTTTATAGGGTTCAATAAAACCTTTGCATCAACGTATTTCATTTGAACATATTCTAATGTACTGCACATCAATGAAGGTTCTTGTCTGCCAATTTTGCTCATTTCACATTTCTCAAACATTTACCCGTATGTTCATTATTTCTCCTTGCACACAGACATGTAGTCATAAGCATAAAATCTGGGAGATTTACAATTACCCTCACAGTATTTACACTTCAGAATTCCACATATCTGACTATTGATGTTTCTATGTTCCACAGGCATATGACAAATAATGAACATACTGGTAAAGTTTTTAACTTAAACATTTTTTATTGTTCCTACTAATACAGCCTAGTAGGGGTAATTACAGAAATATATGTAAAGCTGAATATGCTTGTTGTCAAATGGACCACCTATATTACCTACATTTCATTTAAAGTCCACCTTAACAGCTACCAAAAATTTACTTTGTATATCCATGGAGTATCCAAGTTATAACAGAGAAAATGTACAGAAATATACATAAATTAAAATTGTTATGAGTTTTGCTCATTATATCTACTTGTTATAACTGAGTTCAACTATACTTTATTCTTAGCTGTAACTATTTTAATTAAATATGATAAAGTTGCCAGTATGACAACAGCCCAAATTTCAGATATTTGGATTATTTATTTTAATTCCATGTATTTTATATTTAATACCATTATAATATCAGTTATTAATACAGGTATCCAGTTATCCCTTGTATACATAGCATGGTAGTTACATTACAAAAAAGTGCCATGTTATGTGAATCTGTGCTACACGAAACAAAAGACAAACAAAACATGGGATTAGGTTTCAAAAGTTAACAAAAAAGTATACTATTCTTTTCCATTACTAACAGAAAACCCAGGAGGTTGTCATTACAGATTTTGCCAAAATTTTGAGGATGTGTAGTATTTACTTGTACAGTGGATGATCAGTTAACGAACATAATCCGTTCCAAGACCATGTTCGTTACCCGATTATTGATTTACCATAATTTTTATGGGAATTTGATTAATTTGTTCTGATGACCAAAGAAATAAAAATTTATATACACACAGTCTTGCATTTTTATCAGTTTTTTCCCCGTTTGTGGGGTATTAAAGAATCTGTCCAATGTCGATTGCTTTTCTATCTTCTTCAGGATTTTTCAGAAGTAATTAATTTAATAGCAATGTCATTGTAAAAATATCTAAGCCTATTAGCCTCAACCTGATTTGGATGCCATTCTAAAGCAGTTGTTCTGATAACCTCCCATTTCAAAAGATATTTAATAGCAGATGGCATTGGTCTTCTTTTGTCATCATCTTTTTCAGAAGAGAAAACATCTTGCTGTCATCAGTTTCAGGTTCCATTATGAGCTCTTAAATGTTTTGTTTCTCAGATGTGATTTTCATTACTCCTTTACCTGTTTGAGTCTTCTTGATTATATCTTTCTTAGCTAAGATTTGTCTACTGTAGACCTGTTCAAGCCAAACTGCCTAGCAACATCAGACATCTTCTGCCCACTCTCTACCTTGGGGCTTTTAAATGCTTACCTTTCAAAAATAAAAACTGACACAAACCTTAATGAGTGCCCGCCTGACAGTCTCGCGAAAACTATAAAAAATTCTTTGTCAGAAAGGTAAACAAAAGGCTGGAATTACAAGGGAGAGTTTCAAAGTTCGATGGAAAAGTCTACAATCAGATCAGTATCGAGTTGAGCACCAATGTCGCCCATGCTCCAAAAAATCTCAAATTATCACCTGAAAACAACGGAAGACCACTCAGTATTCACTATTTTATGTCACTTCTTGTGTTTGTTCTTGAGGTGTTTGTTGTCCAAACAAACATTTTTTGTGAAAGTGTTTGTTGTCTGATTTGTTTGCAGTCCAAACTGTTTGTTACTGTTTGTCACTGTACTTAAACGCTATCAAAGACACAGGATTAGGGTTTGGGAAGTCTCGATATTCTCAAAGTCCCGGGACACGAGACAACCCACGATCAAAATCCCGGAACGTCCCGGGACTTCGAGACGTCTCGGAATAAAATTAAAATAGAGTTCATTTTTGGCGAGATGTGTTAATAAAAAGGCAATTTTAGTAAAAATCAACGTTTATTGAACATAAAATCAAATCCTAACATTTATAACGCTAATTAAAGTCTAAACAGTTCGTACGTTTAATTCTTATAATCATAGATTCGTTTTTTTGGCAGTAAAGTTTTAAAATTATAAAACCAACTTAGTAATCATACTAATCATTATTAATCATCACCTAGTTTTTATTCATTAGTCATATAAATGATATAATGAACTAGCAATTAGACATCTTTTCTGATTTAATAAAATAGGCATTTAAAAACATCAGAGCATTTACAGTTTGTCCGACAATCTGTTTCTGATTTTTGTAATAATGCCTCCGGACAAGGAGTTTTCAACAGATGTCGGTTTTATTGTGTTTAAAGCTTTATAAAGAAGTTCCAAACTTTCAGTACGTTTTCCGGTTTCTTCAAATAATTGGAACTCCTTTTTTAATGCTGCTCTTGATCTTTTTACAAAAATTTCGGGTACATTTTCTTTGACTTTTTTGATTGCCTGTTCTATTTGACTTTGAAACGACTCATCGGGTTCGTTGTGTACAGTAGAGCTACTGGTACTGGGTTCGGCGTCCAATATTTCCAAATCTGGCATTTGGATACGAGGGATATTTTCAAAGAGTCTGTAATGCAGATCTTCCGCAAAAGCAATAAGTTCAATTTTATTCAAATTCGAAGTAAAAAAAGTCCGTATTTTGCGACTGTGAGCTGTGGTGGCCAGTGTGCAAATATTTTAACAAACATTTAACAGTAAGATTAAAAGTCACACGGCCTTGTAAATTACCCCCATCTGCATTGTTTATTTGTAAACAGGAGGGAGAACAAAAGAAGCGTCTCTCGGCTAACCTTTTGAAAATAAAATTTCGAAAATACAATTTACAATAAATACAATAAGCATGTCTCGAGTCTTGACCCGAATGTCCCGGGACCCGAGACAATTAAATTTAGAAAAAGTCCTGGGACTTCGAGACACAAGACGTCCCGGGACGCAAACCCTACACAGGATTAAAATATTTTTGGTCCTGTGTCATGTAAAAAAGTTTTATTGCAAACTAGATTCAAACCCTTATAGTAATGCTCTTCATGCAACACCTTAACTAATCATGCCATGCCATTAACACATAAATGGCACTTCTGTATAGATATTAATAATTCTAAAAAAAGTTTAATTGTGATTTTCTCAAGAATGCCTGAATAGTGAGTGGGTCCTGTGGCTTTGGTAAAGTTTAAGTACAAGTAAATATTACACATCCACAAAGTTTTGCTGAAATCAGTGGTGACAATCTCCCAGGTTCCTCTTGTAAGAGAAACATGTTCATTAATTAAAACAATCAACAATTTATTTCCAATTGATAATTAACTATCACGATTAAATGTACTGTATTACACATTAATATTAATTTTAGTTAAACAAGGGTATTTTATTTTTACAAACTGTTGTCATCATCCAAGTTAGATATCAGCAATATCTTCATTTTTTTTATCATCATAAAAATATTTTTATGGACAACAAAATAAAAAAATGTTGTTAGTCAAAAATTTTTTCTAGTGGGTTGTGTTTGTTCAGTCAAGTACTAAATGTTTTTTTTCCCAGAATTTGTGTTTGAATACCAAATTGTTCCAGTTGAGAACAAATCAAGTATTGAGAACCACTGTATGTACTGTAGTCATTTTTACAAATGACTACAGTAGATCCCCCTATAAAACCGTTTCCTATAGTTATGATTCCTATAAAAATTGTGGCAGTACAGTAGATCCCCCTATAAAACCGTTTCCTATAGTTATGATTCCTATAAAAATTGTGGCAGTATCCGTAAACAACGGTAAAAATAACTCCTATAATACGTAAAACGTCATCGGGCAGCCGAACTACTTTCCCGCCGTCCGTAGCGCCACGCTACGGACGTTTAGGCGGATAAATTGAGTTTAGTATCGTCTGTTCATATAATTA